>NW_008796217.1:504919-507668 GCF_000699145.1 Aptenodytes forsteri
CTCTTTTTTTTTTTTTTTTTTTTTTTTTACATTAACTACATGCTGAAAATTTCTCAAGAATTTGCTCAAAATGAGCAACATCTCAAACTTCTACTCAGAGATTTGGGATGGCCATTTTCTCCAGTAAGTTTACTTTTATTTTTGAATTACAAGTAGCAGCAATTCCCTACACAGGCATAAAATCAAGTTGCATTTCAAAGCTTTCCTAAGCAGCACACCCCCTTCGGTCATTTAACTGAGCAAATGCATAATAGGCCTGGAAAGAACTGGAAATATTTCTCTTGCTGTATGTGGGAAAATTTGGAATATTCCTGGCAACAGCTCCCAGGTTTCTTAAGACTGTCTAACAAATTAGATACTGGACATCAAATGAGCATGGTAAAGCTCTTCAGCATTTAAAGTGCTAACAAATGGTAAGATTTCAGCTGTTACAGAAGTTTACAGTCCCTTGACCAACCAGTTCTATTTTAATTGTCTGACACACCCTCGTCCAACCTTTCAAAGTAAGCATCTTTCAAAAGAATATAGGATCTTATTTTTTGCCTCAAGTAATCTGAATTATGTTAATGAAAACATAGTTCTATTTAAAAACAAATCAGGGTCAGTCATCCAGAAGACAACAGATTCCAGTCTCATTTCCATCACAGGCTGTGCATAGAGGGAAAATTCATTATTTATACAGACTTTTCACTGAGTGGATGTCAATGCACTTAATTAAGTCTCCAAGCAGTCACAGAACTCTACTCCTTTTGTAGCTGCTATTACAGCCTGCAGTCTAAAGTCATATTTGTAACACTCTCCATTTCGTAGAGAAGCACCTGTTTTCCTGCTTCTGCCACTGGGGCAGAGACCCTTGTTAGGAGCTGCTGGCATCTAAAGCATCTTTGTACAACACAACTTCACAATGAGAAGTCACTAACTGCTGCATAATACTTAGCCGTGTAGCTTTCCCTCTTTGTAGAGCCAGCACAATCCAGTTTTGCGGTTCAGTTAGGTCTTGATCACTGCACAGGAGAGACTGTCCACCTCCACACACAACTCACTAATGCACACTGACTGGTAGTCATTTCAAATTAGCAACATCGTTATGTTAACAAGAGGTAAAATAAAAAGCATCAAAGTACCTTGTTGGAAGTCTCAGTTTAGTTTGAAATATAACCTAAAACAACAGCAAGTGTTGCAATACTAGCAAAAACATTTGTAAACGTTAGGATGTAATGCAACACATTGTGGCAGAAACCAGCCATTTGGGTACCTTACGGAGAGGCAGGTGTAGATAGCAATTCTGTGCACTTTCTCAATTTGCTGAATTTACAGAAAGAGAAGGCCAATAGACTACAGGGACAATGTCCAGCTTCACAACTCTTCAAGTACATAATAAATAAATTCTTACTGGAAGCTTCTAGCATAAACTAGCACACTTTCCCACATGCAAGCTGCGTAAAGCATCGATGGTTGATGACTTTTGAAGGGGAGGGTGGAGAGCCAAATTCAGTACACCTTACCAAAAATACCAAACTCAGCAAGAGTAAACAAATGGCACTTAAGCCATGCCCTACTTTACCAGGAAAAAAAGTTACAAATGTCTCCCAAAAAGGAAGTTACCATAAAAATCTCAAACTCTAAGCATCAGAAATACTTTCTGGGGAGGACAAAACCTACTCATATCAATAAAGGATTTCCATCTACCACATTTACCTCAATATAACACCTGTCTTTTCAGACTATGTAAGCTCTGGGATCTAAACTGCTTGGAAAAGTTCATAGCACTATGAATGGTTTAAGTTAACTTCAGTCTTGATTCATCTTAAATCAGTTGAAATCCTGTGTTCACAGAGATCAACTTCCTAAATATATATGATTGAGGGTTTGTTTTGAGGTTTCTTTTTGTTTGGCTGGAGGGTTTGGCATGCATGTTATGAACAAACCAGCATGCTTAGAGGTGCTTTAAATTCCTAATTCTAAAACAGCTTTTAGACAAATAGCTGAAACAGTAATAGTCTGTAACCAAATGAGTCAGTCACTCCACTTCCCACAAGTTCATGTATTTATTATCTTCTGAACTACTGAGTAAATTTAGTATACACAGATAGTCTGCATCACAGAATTTACAGTGTCCTGCAGCACAACCATTTCTCTGGGATTACTGAAGTTTCATATCTTACAGGTATGGATGGCTTTACTCAGTTTTAAGGACATTTTTCACAGGGCTAGATTTATACGTATGTGCACTCGTAGGACCAGAGAGCCCTAACAAAGCTGTCTTCTGCTTGAGATGCTGGTTTAATATGATTTCCCCCCCCTCTAATTATCAGTACTGGAGAAAATGTCTTTTTTTTTTAAAAGCAGATTAATCACAGCCTCTAGTAGCACAGATAAAGATCTCAGGTTTGTAGACTTTTGCAGGAAGGTATGTCTGCTCATCATTCTGCTCAGGTGAATAAAACCATCACATACCTACCTGAGCTTAACAGTATGCTTAGAAATGCACATGAAAGCATCTAGATTTCAAGATGACTATATGAAAAGACACCTTCAAAAAAAAGAAAGGGGGACACAACCCACGCCAGGTCCTTACAGAGCAGAAGGGAAAGCAGCAGCTAACAGAGAGAGCAGCCAGGGAAGACAGCGACCGGAGAGCCTTGCTTCCAACTGGAAGGCAAGGGACAGTCGGGGACAGCGTTTGCCGATGCCAGCACCAAACACCAAGTCCTCCCCCCGCCGCGGGACCCCCACCCGCACCACCGGG
>NW_008796217.1:508394-514875 GCF_000699145.1 Aptenodytes forsteri
GCGTCGCCTGGGCGAGGGTTGCCCCACGGTCACCGCGGGCCTCAGGGACCGCTCGTTTCTGGCGTTTCACCGCGGAGCTGGCCGGCTGCCCTGTTGGCACCAAGCCTTCCCGCAGAGCCGTTCCTGCCCTTGCCCAGGGTCTTCCCGGCGATCCCCCGCCCCCCGTGAGAGAGAGCGCCGGTCCTGGCTGCTGGCGGCCGCCTGCTACCCTCAGGGCGGAATGCGGTGGGTGCCGGGGCCTCGCGTGGGTGGGTGTACCCTCAAATGCCACACCAAGGCAGAGGCCATCAAAGCGCGAGGACATGAAAATGGGGCCAAGAAGAAGCGTCCACGCTTCGCATGCGTGGGTGGAGAGGGGTGCACGCGTCCTCCGCCACAGCTGCACCCTTCCCGTTAGGTGTTGGAAGAGGAGGGGCTCGTCTATTCAGTTCTAGTCATGTAATTGGATGGGTAACCTGTGTTCCTCTGTCTCACACACAGGATAAGTCTAGAAAGTAAAGCAGGTAGTTTAAAATGTCGCTGCTACCTCATTAACCAGTCAAACCACTGGATAAGGAGTCCACCAAACTTTGCAAAGCTGAGGGGATGACCTCGCGATGGAGTGGAGGACTTCTCTGCTGGCCGCGTGTGAAGCATCACGGCGGGCTCCTGCCCCTCCAGCGGCTGAACCCCTGGCGACCTCTCGGCTCTTTGGGTGCAAGAGCACCAGCACCGCCAGGCCCAGAGCAAGATGGCACTGACTGTCCCTTTGAGGCCCTGTGCAGAGCACAGCATGCCTCGGCCATGGCGCATGGAGTAGGTGGCCTGCTCTGTTTGCCAAACCCACCCAAATGGGGCTGTGCCGTGTGCTCCGTCCTTGGCACACAACCTGTGCCTCCATAGAGAGGTGAAAATAGTTTCACTGCTAGTTGTAATCATGCAGGTCTATGGCTACCCAGTTAAATGGCTCTGGTTTAGGAAAACAAACATGGTTTGCTGGTGTGAGGCAGCACCTTTACGTTTCTCTCTCTTCAAGGACAGGAACCTTGCTGCACGCTCCACCTATGCCTGCCCCAGACCAGACACTTAGTGCGGAGAAGGGACTGCCAAGTATGTCTGATGGGAAGATAGGAAGGTTAAAAGGAGGGTGGGGAGGAGGTCAGAAGGCAAGGATGAGCCAGTAGGCAGAACAAAGAGCATTAAAAACTAGAGCGTTTCAGCGTAAGAGCAGGAAGAAGCAAGTATGGTAGGTTGGTGCAACAGTGTGGAACCTGGGAAAGGCACAGAAAATAGAGGAATCTATAAAAGAGCTTTGTGCCTAAGTCCAAGAGGTTTATTCTCAGCTATTGCCTCATTTCACAGGTTTTAATGCTTTTTGCCAGCAAAACTAATTGCCTGAAAGTACCCTGTCAGTACATCCTCCATAGTGCTGCACAACTTGGCGGTCAGAGTTGGGTTCCTCAGGATATTTGCTTTTTTTCATATTTCTCTTCAGGAGCCTAACTCATTGACATGGGCCAAGCCAGCCTAACGGAATCAATTGCCACAAAAAGCACAGGACTGACAGTCCAAATTTCAGTTAGTACTACGTCATGCACTTCTACAACATAGGAATCAAGACACTTAAATATCACACTGCTTATTAGATCAGTAGATGTAGTTTAGTAATCTGGCAAAAGAAAACAAAAAGCCGACAGAATCTGCATATGGGACCCTACATGAAAAGAAAATTTAGAAGGAAAAATCCTGGAACCATATGCGGCAAAAAGAATTTCCTCTCACCACCACAAGCAGCAGAAGGATCCATGGGTCTGCATGTGTTCGGAAATTATGGGCACTGTTGCTGTCAAACTTAATTGCAGACCAGAAGTTGCAACTTCATTATATAACCAAAAGAGAAAATAATTTGCTGTTCCCGGTGTAAATATCAGTGAATGTGAAATATTGTGGCATCTGCACCTTTTGGGGGTATATCTGTAACCTGAATAGGGACTAATTTAGAAGTCATTACTTAGGCTCAATGCTTTTGATTAAAAAGCAGGGCTGATCGTTAGCAACATGGAGCCCTTCATAGTCTAAGATCTTCCATTATGTATTTTAAGCAAGACCTTTGTTTTCCTCTGCTATCAGTTTGCTGTCATCAGAATTACAGTTCAATGTGTTTTGCAATAGAAAAAAGGCTGGATATCTCCTCCTTAAAATATCTAACTGAAAGGTGATTTGAATCACTGAAAAGCTGAGGAGTTTATACCAATTTAATTGTTACAACTTCAGTTGAACATAACAACCCAAATTCCTTGCTCTGGAGTTACATCAAGGATGAACTGCATCATAGGCAGCTTGCGTCTTAGAATCAGAAAGATAGCCGATGAAAAGAGCAGATGCAATTTAAAAGGGGGTTTAAATTATATCCTACAACACACCACTTACATTACCCATATTATGCTCACTTAGATGACTAAGTCTATTCTCTAATTACACTGGAGATGATTATGGCTGAGTATACCTAAGAATTATTAGACTGTCTATGGAGTGATTACATACTGGCGACACAGAAATCTTTGATGCTTCCTTTCTGTGTAAGCTGACATGAACTGTGTAAAGCAGCAAGGATGAGTGGTTAGAGCATGGTCCTGGGAATCAAGAGAGCCTGGGGTGTATGTCGTTCTGCCATAAGCTTGCTGCTTGGCTTTGGATAAACCCTGTAACCTCACAGCAGTAAAATTACCTCATACATGAAATGGGGAGAGCATTTACTCAGCTGCATCTTTGAAATCTTTGAATGGAGATTGCTGCATAAACAGAAAATAAAAAATTATAATAATTAGGACAAAGCCACAATGCTTATCTATTGATTATTTGCTCTTTGCCTTTAATAACATAACAGCAGAATTTATGGATATTAAAAAAATGGTTTTTTCTCCTGTAAAAGATGAGTTTCCAATGGGATGCAACATCAAAGGAGAGTGGGAAGGACACATCTTTAGAAAAGATAATTTCAAAGAACCTTTGTTCCATGTTTTATCTGTGAAAGGAAGAGACCAAAAGGCAAACACAGCAACATATAGCTTAAGTTACAGTTTATTTTTGTTCTTCTTTAAACACCTCCTTAGTTGGAGATCAAAGCCTCTTCAGCAGAACTAGTACCCAAAATTCTCAAGACACTGCAGCACTAATCTTTGATTCATCATTTCCAAAATACTTTCCTCTGCAAGTTCAAGACAGCAGCCATGCAGGCATATAACCGATGGAACTAGTTTTCTCAGCAAACAGTGTTCAGAAGGAGAGAAGCTGGCTTAATGCAGATGGTAAAAAAGACCATCAAACTGTTGAAATTATATTAAAAACAAGTACTATGATAGATTTTAGTGAAAGGGTAGTGCAGCCAAGAAAGCCATTTTGTTGGTATTCATTTTTGTTACTTCAAGCCACCATCTTAGTCTTGTTCTCTCTGGTGGAGCACTGATTTGGAGTACCTAAAAATCAGATGAACTGGGGTTGTACAGAACAAATGTACCTGGTTGCTGCTAGGTCAGAATTCTAAGCCTATACCCATAAAGGCATCCCACTAAACTTAAATGATTCCTCTTACAGTGAGTTACAGGAACAAAAAACTTCTTACATACAGAAGAGTTAGTAACATTGAAAAACCCTGTGAGCCCCTAAGATAATAGTTACACCATAGGACAGTAAGTTCAGCTGATGTTGTAGAACAAATCTAAAGAGCAAAAAGTATCAATGGTACTTGGGTGGTTTGGGTTTTTTATATAGATTAGAGCAGAGAGTTGAGAGTAGTTCTCCCACACTAAAGGTGGCTTCGCCCGTAACAAAGAAAGAGGGTGGCAGGTACAATATTCTGATGTGAAGTAAAGATGTCACCTGCTGGGCTCAGTGAATGTTCAAAACAAAAAAGATACGAGAAATCCTGGCCGCAGCCCCTTTATCCAATTATACCATTGAAGATTAATCTATGTAAATGGCTGCAGCTGTACATAAGATGTCATTGTAGGCACAATGGCAGCCTTAGATGCCGAGCGCTTACTCATGCACTGCAGAAGGTGATTCATTTCTCTATTGCACGAGTGACATAGCAGAACACAACTGCTTAGCCAGTGCCACAGGGACAGGAGATGGCATGCTACAAGGACAATGTGCATGCTGCAGTTACCCTCAGTGCCTAGAAACCTGTCAGGTACAGCACTGAACCACACAACTAAGCTGTTCCATTGCCCGTTCAAAAAGGTTGCCTTTTTCTGGAGTAATGGTTGGATTTACCAAAAAAGCATCAGTCTGTTGCTTTGTTTTCATAAATTTTGTAATTTTCCTTGTTTTAATTTACAGTAACCTGTGACAACATACTTATTTTCATAACTCTAAAAGGTATCGTAAGAAACATTTATTATTATTGGCTTATAAAGCTCGTGAGCCTGGAGCTTTTTTAGTGTGTTAGAATAGCACCTGTGACAATGAGGCTAAAATACTTGACAATAGCTTAAGACTTATAATAATAAATAGTCAAAGTGGGTGGAAGAAGGAAATCTGTCATCCTGAGAAGATAAGCCAGTAACGACAACAAAGAAGCAGAAAATACAGAGACAACAGCATTACTTCCTTATGCAATGATCCTGTTTAATCTTCATGTATGCTTCCATTGTTATGATGCTGCCTGTACAGAAATGCTTGTAGCAGACCAATGAACTGGAAAAGGCGTTTCTTTGCAAGAAGTGTGCTGTAGTCTTGCAAGAAATGCGCTATAGTAACTCTGTGCTATATAGTTGCCCTTATTAAAGTTATATTAGAATTCAAGCATAGAGTTTTTCTCAGCTTAGCGTTATTCATAAAATTGCAACAGCTTGAACATAAATCCGTAAGATAAAAACAGTTCTGGTGTTATGCAGGTGATACAGGAGTTCATGAAAGTGACTGCATACCTGAGGCACCTTTATATTTTATATTAGTGTGTCCTGTCTGAATAATCTATGTGTGAACTGCTGCAAATTAAATCACAGCTGCAAATTAAATCATACTTAGAGAAAAATCGGACAGTAATACAAGGGACAGAAAATGCCACTACATGATTTACCAGCCATCTGGTGCAGTGCAAATAGCACTCATTCAGGGGAGGTTACAGTCTTCTGATTAGTTACCACAGCAACAGGTCTGCTGAGTATGCTTGAAAAGTTACACGCATGTGTCAGCAACCTTTTTTTCTCCTCCCATACACAACATACACTGTTGTGAGGAGGGCTGTGAGCAGTGGCATGTCCTTCCTAGGCTACAGATGGTTTTGCTGCAGCATTTTCCATTATTCAGCTTTTCAGGAGACTTAAAACTTAAGCAGTCTTTTTTTTTTTTATTAAATATGACTTTAAGGAGTCATGACTCCAAAATCTCCCCTCGACTTGTAGCAGACCAATGAACTGGAAAAGGCGTTTCTTTGCAAGAAGTGTGCTGTAGTCTTGCAAGAAATGCGCTATAGTAACTCTGTGCTATATAGTTGCCCTTATTAAAGTTATATTAGAATTCAAGCATAGAGTTTTTCTCAGCTTAGCATTATTCATAAAATTGCAACAGCTTGAACATAAATCCGTAAGATAAAAACAGTTCTGGTGTTATGCAGGTGATACAGGAGTTCATGAAAGTGACTGCATACCTGAGGCACCTTTATATTTTATATTAGTGTGTCCTGTCTGAATAATCTATGTGTGAACTGCTGCAAATTAAATCACAGATGCAAATTAAATCATACTTAGAGAAAAATTGGACAGTAATACAAGGGACAGAAAATGCCACTACATGATTTACCAGCCATCTGGTGCAGTGCAAATAGCACTCATTCAGGGGAGGTTACAGTCTTCTGATTAGTTACCACAGCAACAGGTCTGCTGAGTATGCTTGAAAAGTTACACGCATGTGTCAGCAACCTTTTTTTCTCCTCCCATACACAACATACACTGTTGTGAGGAGGGCTGTGAGCAGTGGCATGTCCTTCCTAGGCTACAGATGGTTTTGCTGCAGCATTTTCCATTATTCAGCTTTTCAGGAGACTTAAAACTTAAGCAGTCTTTTTTTTTTTTATTAAATATGACTTTAAGGAGTCCTGACTCCAAAATCTCCCCTCGATGATGAAGTCATTTTCTTTATTCATGGAAGTGGTAGATAGCTGCAGGTGGGAAGGGACCTCTGATAACAGAAATACTTCAAACTAAAATAAAACAAAAGTCCTTTTGGCTCCTGTACTTCCAAAAGGATGGAAAAAAAATATTTTTAAAAATATCCACAACTGAGTATCTCTTTCTCGTAAAAGAGCCCAGATTTACATAAATGGCCTTGTCCACAAAGTACAACTGGAAAATAGTAGTTAATAGGAGATGGGAAAAATAACAAAGCTCAAACTGTGTTGCATGTTTTTCCTTAGGTACATATCTTAATAAATAAATGTCAACAAAAAATTACCCAGGAGTTTCTAAACTTCCTTATATTGGCTGGGGGGATTAGAGAA
>NW_008796217.1:514908-524571 GCF_000699145.1 Aptenodytes forsteri
TTTGTTCAGCTTGGAGAAGAGAAGGCTGAGGGGTGACCTCATCGCGGTCTACAACTTCCTCACGGGGGGCAGCACAGGGGGAGGCGCTGATGTCCTCTCTCTGGTGACCAGGACACAAGGAAATGGAATGAAGCTGCCTCAGGGGAAGTTCAGATTAGACATTAGGAAAAGGTTCTTCACTGAGAGGGTGGTTGGTCGCTGGAACAGGCTCCCCAGAGAAGTGGTCACGGCCCCAAGCCTGTCAGAGTTCAAGGAGTGTCTGTACGATGCTCTTAGTCATATGGTTTAGTTTTAGGTAGCCCTGAGAAGAGCAGGGAGTCGGACTCGATGATCCTTATAGGTCCCTTCCAACTCGAGATATTCTGCAATTCTATTTTCTCTCCTATTTTCCCCCCAGTGCAAGGGCCCCTGGTGTTTTCTCCAACCCTGCCCTTAGCTTTACCCCCAGGCAGTGGCGTGACAGCACAAGCTTGGACAGGCTGGAGAGGCACCAGCCAGAGACACCGACACATCCCTGTGCTGCCCTCCTGCAGCTGCCTGCTGAAGAAGCAAGGTGTGAAGGTTCAAAGCCAGCAGAGGTCTGGCAGAGCACATTGATTGGTGTCCTAGAGCCCACCTCACGGGCCTGCCTTCACACAGCCTCACCACTGCGTGAATGGCTGGCTGTGGCCGTTTCAAAAGGGTGCCATGGTGAGCTGGACTTGGCTCAGGTTAGCAATAACCAAATGAGTAGGAGCGTTGGCCATTTCTGCTCCATACGTGCTCCCATTGCAGTTTGTGCTCATTTCTCAGCTGCAAGTTGAGCACCACACGTCTGGGAGCTTTGCTTCAGACTGAGTTTTGCAGAGGCAGAGCGTTGAATTATTGCAGAGGGCAAGCCTACATCGTGATGTCCGTGTGGCCGTGTTAAGCCCAGGTTTTAACCCAACTAATAATAGCGACAATAGCAATGAGGACATGATGGTACCTAAGGGCTGAAATACTGCATGCAAATTCTTACCTTCTGTTAAAAGGAAGGTACATCGCCAGTCTTGCCTCTCTAACATTGTGGTCAGTGTTGCTAAGAGTAAAATCCAGCAGGACATAATTTTCTTTAAACTATGATTAGTCCGTTAGCTATAGCCATATAGATTCCATACCCAGAGATGGACATAGGGTCGCTAAGAACATTTTGCTTTGTATTTATGGAATGAAAACCTGTTCCCTGAAGGCATATCCCAGTGGATTAGAGAGACCAGAGCTAAGCTGTGCTATTTACTCCCAGAGAGACAGCAGGCCAAGCACGCAACAGAAAGAGGTATTACCTAGTTCACTATTCAGGAAAAGAGGCAGAAGAGGAAATATCAGCTGCTTTAAAGAAATTTCAATGGCAATAAAATGTAAGAGGACAGGATTGATTTAATGCTTGCAGTCTGACTCCCAGATGAGGAATCAATTATCCTGCATCATTTAATCTCCTTAAGCAGGTCGTGACACAAACTAGAAATTAGAAGCATTGTGTCTAATATGAAGAGCAGCTCTTAATGGTAGTTAGCATCAGCCTCAGATTTTTTAGAGGAAAACGTAACTGGGATTTGGGGAGCTCTGAAGAGTTGGCTACACTAGATTTCTGCAGTCAGATCCTAATATTTTAAAAGTGAGTTTGTTCATGGTTTACCTAATGGAGATGCAGAGCAGTTATAAGCAAAAAAAAAAAAAAAATGAAGAAAGAAAAAAATACTATCCCTGTGGACAAAGAAAAAAAGAAAAAAATACTATCCCTGTGGACAAACTCCAGCCCTCCATCAGGAACATGGCCTTCAGAAACCTTGCACAAAATTCACTTACCTGACATGTTTCAAACTGTCATCTACCTTCATGGAAAATTCCTCAGCTAAACCAAGCTCCTAACTTACCTGACGTGTTTCAAACTGTCATCTACCTTCGTGGAAAATTCCTCAGCTAAACCAAGCTCCTACTTTTTTTTTTTTTAAACATCATTCAAGAGAAGAGAAATACCACATGGCTCCTAACTGGGTGCAACCCTTAGCTAAACCAGTCTGCTTTTGGAACAGAACCTCCTAGAAGGAAGAAATGTGATTCAGGAGGAGGATCCATCTGAATCCCCTCCAGGCTGGGAGAGCTGATAATGAAGGTCCTTGTCCCGTCCCCGTAACAGATACAGAGCTTCCTAATGAGCTTCTCAATTACGTTTCTTGTGCGAAGCTGTTGACATAATCAAGCACAAGCATGAAAACAGAAGCAGGATAGCTAAAGAAAAACCCTTATTTTGTCAGAGAGTTGTTTTTCCTATGTAGCAGGAGAAAACTAGGGCACAGAATGTAAGCATTACGATTAACTTTTAGGAGAGGCTAAAATTATCCAGGATTAAGCAAATATAAGCAGGTTTTTTTGTTTTGAGTTTATTTCCTGTTACCAAAAACAATTCAGTGTTGAAGATATATGAAGGGTTTTGGTTTTTTTGTGGGTTTTGCAAAAGCTCTTATGATGAGCCTGATGTATTTTTAAGAAGCAGTCAAACTCATCATACCTATTCTGAATATTCTTCAATGGACCTTGGAAGTGGATTATACAAATATAAGCAGGTTTTTTTGTTTTGAGTTTATTTCCTGTTACCAAAAACAATTCAGTGTTGAAGATATATGAAGGGTTTTGGTTTTTTTGTGGGTTTTGCAAAAGCTCTTATGATGAGCCTGATGTATTTTTAAGAAGCAGTCAAACTCATCATACCTATTCTGAATATTCTTCAATGGACCTTGGAAGTGTGAATTTAAACTATCGTTAAGAGTAAAAATCCACATAGAAACTGGCTGAAGCAGTGATTTCTAAACAAAGATCAGGAACCAGCCTTATTATTTGCAGTACCTACATCAGTGGCTGCCAGTGTTCTTTCTGCCAAATAAGGAGATGCCAAAGGATCTAGGAAACAAAATCTTGCGCATTTCTCACATCACCCTGCGTACTTCCACTCTCTCTCACCACACTTCCCCTAGCTTTGCTCCTTTTCCAGGAATGCCCCAAAGCAATGAGCTCTCCCCATCCCACTGATACTCACCTGCCATCTGAAACTGGGATTTCTAGATTGAGGGATAGACCACCTCGTATCTAACAGCAGAAACAATGGGGTGTGGGGAGCACGTACGACAAAGACAATTGTAATTTAAAGGCTGACCTGTACCACCTATTTTTACACTGAAGTACTCAGGAAACACACTATGGATCACTTTTGTTCCAAATGTCATGAAGAAGAAACTATGGTAGCCGTTTGTTCAATATGTACTTAACACTGCAATTTTATGATTCTGTCACATATAGTACTCACTAAAACACCTCTATACTGGGGATGTTGCTGGCAGCACAAGGACATAAGGTACTGAAAAGCAAAGATTTAAAACCCAATAAAGTGATTCCTTCATTTTCAATGCTGTTTGCCTTGTCAGTTGATCTCAAGGAAGAAAGCTTTAAAAAACATTTCAGACTATAAGCACCATTCCTGAAGCTTTGCCAAAAGCTTTCTTGTGTCACTGCATTGCATATCAAGAATTTTCAAATAAAGCGAGCTCCGAAGGCTGCTTCTGTACCTACAGAAGGCAGCAACTTCCACTGTAATTGCTGGGTAGTGGCTCTGAATGACAGGCTGCCGTTCTAAAAAAAATTTTCCTATATAAACACAAAAAAAAGAAGCAACTTCCTGTAATTGCTGGGTAGTGGCTCTGAATGACAGGCTGCCGTTCTAAACATTTTCCTATATAACCACAAAACACCGACGGAAATGCATGAAGGCAGCTAGAAGCTGCAGGAGGAGCGATCTAGTACGCGCTCACAACGTTTTGAGCCCTCTCCACTTTTTCAGGTGCTGCATTTCACAGACAAGCAGCGAGGGTTTGTGTCTTCACAGGAAATACACCTTGCACTTCACGCGTAAGCCAGGCAAAATGCTGCCGAGTGCCACTGAAGTTCCAATATTCCTTCTCCCCTTGGAGGGCAGGCAGCTGCCTGCCTCTGTTCAGCTAGCTGGCTTCTGCTGGGACTGCAGCAGTATGCCCTGTGGACTAACAACCTCAATCGCATCTGCTTAAGACAGGCAGTGCTATTTCTACCCAAGAAATCCCTTCATCTTCACAGAAGGACTTCAATGATAGCAAACGATAATAAAGTTGAAGTGGCTTCTCACATCTGCTGCTGATTCTGCACTTTTGAAAGTTTTTTTCAGTTCAATTTCAGAAATTTAAACACAGCTACCAAGAAAAGCGCCAAGAACAAAAACCATCCACTCATCTGGCATAAACCTACACACAACACCAAATAAAGCATATTGGTCCTGCAGCTTTAATACTGTACTGGCATTAACAAATTAACTACAGTACATGTTCACTGAAAGTTATTTTTATGAAATGCTTTAAAAATCCAGGTAGAAGATAATGCATATGTACATTTCACAGCATTCACTGACTCCAAACTCCTGTTTAATACAAATGAAACAACAGTTGGCCCTTACTGAAGGCATACACTGGCACCCCATTATTTAAGCGTAACTTTTTGTATATTTGGTCAGTAATCTGGGCCAAGTTTTATTTCATGCTTTTATGCTTTCATTCCCCCGCCAGATTTTCAGAGAACATGCTAAACACTGCAAACAAACATCTAAAACCCTGACAGACCCAATGCAAGACTCAGTTCTGCTCTTCCCAGCAGCGCACACACAAACAGTATTTCCCATTTGGTTGGCTGAGTATCTGCCAGTTCCCACGTCCCCGGCAAGATTGCCTTAAGGGTCAACTTCATATCCTATTAGCCCTTCTTGGCCTAGGCTATGCTAATTGCCTAGGCTCCCCATGTAGTCAATGGAGAAAGAGGGGAAACTTATTTGATAAGGCATCTATCCCAATACAACATGAACAACATAAATGTGCCGAGTTGCCCCCAAGTGCCTACTGCTCTGGTGACTGCAGGGGAAATCAACACACCCAGCACAGAACATGCAAGCAACCTTGGGAGAGCTGAAGTCAGGCAAGCTTAATTTTCATAAGTGATGAGAAAAAAATACCAATATGCAAAACCATGACCGGTAAGAAGAGCTAGATAGGTAATGATTACTCATTATTTCCTCACAATGCAAGAATCAGGACAGGTAACAAGCCTAAAAACAAAGGGAAATATTTTCTTACACTATTCTACTGTGAAACTTAATGCTGTAGAACATTATGGAAGCAAAAGTATAAATAGGTTCAAGAAAACTAGATGGCATCACTGAGGAAAAAGACCTAAAGGTTACTGAAATCAAAATATGTGGCCACAATTCCGTATCAACGTAGGCCATCAGCCACAAAATGTCAGATCCTGGAAGGAAAAAAAATACACAAAACAAAAACCCCCACCACTGCATACCTTCACTTATACTTTTTTCCCCCCAAAACAGTTGCTATCGACAGCAATCTGTAATGTTCATACGCAGCTGAACTCTGTTTAACAGGGTAGTCTTCTAATACTTACTACAACACTAGGTGGCAGGGAAAACATCTAGCTCATCTACAGCATTGAGAACCTTGAACATAGAGTCTCACTTGGCAATAGTTAAGGATTAGTACAATGCAGCAATCTCAGTTTCATACAACTGGATTTGCTTTGTGTTCCTACATAGCCTGGAGCAACTTTTTTCAAGTAAAATACTGTGTTCAGAGACCCATGCTAGTGATGCCAGAATACAGGCTAATTCCTTCCCTGAGATACCTTGCCCTCATTTAAGAGCCCACAGACAATTGCTACATGTTTCTTCCTCTCCAGAAACAGTTCAAACGAACACAAAGTAAGAATTGAAATCCTCATGGTCTCCATCTCTGTAAAGACACAGCACCATAACATTTACCTCATGCCTCTACTTTTCTAAAAAAGTCACTTTATTATTTAAAATTCAGATCACTTGTGTGCTACTTTTGAAAATACTGCAAAAGGACAGTAGCAAAGCAGGCAGGCCAATGCAAATTCTTCTTCAGGCCATACTGATCCTCCTGTCGGTATGCTCTTTTCCTTCTGCAAATGGTAAAAACGTCAGACTTGTAACATTTTGCCCAAGATCTCCCTCAAAACTTGGAAGGAGAAAGGTATGATCTTTCTTCATGAATGCAAGCTCCAAGTTTCAAAACAACCGTGTGTTTACGTGTAAAGGACACCACTTCTGCACTGCAGCATAACTTGTATTTTCCAAATTACAGACATTTCCTAGAATGTTGCTGACATTAAAAGTGAAAGTCTGACAATAAACTACTTTGGTCACATCATTTAAAGAAAAATGCAGACAATTATTGGCATGGTTGGTAACACTCTCCCTTTAGAAGGGCAAAATCAGCACAGGGTAGTCATTCTTCTCATTCAGCTTTGTATCAGTTTTTCAGCTGTATAAAGAGATGCTGATGCCTTCTAGCACATCTTTTAAAAATCTGCAGGAAAAAAAGCAAGGTCAGCACACTGCTTTTCAAGCAGTGACACACAAGAAGGAAGGTCAAGTAATTAAGCCACAGACTAGAAGTTACACATAAAGGAGTTGCTGAAAGTGATCTTAACACACAAACAAATCACAGAAAGGCACTGAACCAGATTTTGATTTTCACGATGTTTGATAACTGGAAAGTTTGTTTCATTTCTGAAAAATAAGTTAATACAAAATTTAAAAAAACACTGATGTGCAAGTCTTTGCTGCATAAAAGGAGGTACATTTTCATACTTTAAAATAGTTTAAAACATTTGTACATAATGAACAGAAATTCTCTTTTATATAAACAAAGAGTGTTTCTTTGCCAACAGCAGCTGTCAACTCCAAAACACAGAATTAAGATGACAAGAGAACCAGACAGTCTAAGTCACTGCCATTTGTGTCAAAAAAATTATGCCACCCTTTTCTACAGCTCATCATGCTTGTATGTAAATTCCCTTGCAGATATAAACCCATCACTGTCTTCATCTTCTTTGTCAAATATATCTTCAACCAAAGCATCATGCTGGGTGTCATTTACCACTGCTCCATGCTTTTCAAATTCTTTCTTCAAGTAAATTTTCACCTATTAGACAAAAGTGAGAGTTAATGTTTTTAGGCTTATGAAAGAATTGATTACTGTAGCGTAAGAGAGGGCCACTATGTTCAGGATGGTCGTATTAGACAATAGATACCTTCCTATGCCACTGCGATTCTGCAGCCTCGTACAGTGATGAAAGACTCTTTAGTTATATAATACCCACTGCCACAATAATACTTGTCTGATTCTGCGGCCTCGTACAGTGATGAAAGACTCTTTAGTTATATAAGCAACAGTAAAACTAGCAAGTCAGTTGCCCTACCTTTATAGTATCTGACTGAAAAATGAGCCAGGGAAACCTATCATCTGATGTCTATACAGTACAGTATAAATAGCTAGGCAGAAGTTATTAGCTACCAATTGGTCAGAGACCCAAACAGCTTTTTCACATCCTAGCGATTTGACAAACCAGTAGATGTAAACAGCCGCCCCAAATATATACAGAAATGTGTCCACAACCTCAGCATTTGCTGCTCTAATGGGAATTACATTAATAAAGATTTATTTCTAGACATCTCAAAATTCTGAAGGACAAAGATTCAAGGTAGCTTTTAAACAGGCTACTGGAACAGTTATTTACACTAAGCTAGTTACTAATGGTGAGCAGTGTTTTAATCAATATCAGATTATTTTTACTGAGTTTAATGTTTTAACTATTGAGATCCTAAGTGTTCTAAATTGCAGCGCCTTCTACAAGAATATCAATACCAACATACCCACCTGTTAAACAGATACCACTTACGTAACAAGAACTGTAACAGTGGACTATTAGCAGCAAGATAAGTGGGCCATGTTTCAGGTCTGTTTTATTCATTTCACATTCTGGTATTTGTTAGGTTCATTGCTTATATTTTTAATACACAGACACTGACACTGTCTGTCTGATGCACAGTACAAAAGAATAGTCTTTTGCATCTAGCAAACTGTACCAGCCCCAAATCAAAAAGAATGCGGTGGTTTATCCTAACTTCTCATGGATGACTTTTGCACATCAGAAAAGCAGAAGACTAAAAATAAGAGGCAAACAGAAGGTGAATAATGCTGAATTCATGTCCTTCAGACAGTGAATGCTATGAAGAAGCATTCTTCTACAGCAGAAGAATTTCTAATTCCAGTTTATTAGTAAATCAGCAACTAACTCCAAAAAGCCCAAGTCTGGTTTTATTTCTAAGATGTTTTACTTTATCCCAGTCTCCCATAAGTGTGGGGCACACACTGGTCACATGCCTATGCCTCAGCTTACTGAGGCTGCTTTTGAACCCCCAGTCCAGCAGTTCCACTGGGATCCAAGGCTCAGTGTGGTGCAGCATAGATGTGCACCCTTGGCTTAGTTTTACTGAAAAAAAATCTATTGTTGAGGTCTAAGAAAGTATATGAGCTGAAGCCATGCAAGAAAGGCAAAGCACAGACAAGAGCTTAATTGTTGAGCCAGTTCAAGAGCATTCAGCAGGGAAGATACCAACACAAAAAGGCATAAAACTCCAAAGGCAAAAAAAGCAGAGAATTGGAAGGCAGCAACATTGAAAGTCATAGAATCATAGAATAGTTTGGGTTGGAAGGGACCTCTAAAGGTCATCTTGTCCAACCCCCCTGCTGTAGGCAGGGACATCGTCCACTAAATCAGGTCGCTCAGATCTGGGCAACCTGTGCCAGTGTTTCACCATCCTCAGCGTAAAAAATTTCTTCCTTATATCTAGTCTAAATCTACCCCCCTTTAGTTTAAAGCCATTCCCCCTTGTCCTGTCGCAACAGGCCCTGCTAAAAAGTTTGCCGCCATCTTTTTTATAAGCCCCCTTTAAGTACTGATAGGCTGCAATAAAGTCTCCCTGAAGCCTTCTCTTCTCTAGGCTGAGCTCTTCTCATCTCCAGGGAAGAACAGAGACTCACCCTTCCCCACATGACTAACCACCACCTGGCCAGCAGCAACTTTTTGGGTGTCTTACCATTCATGATGAGCATATCAGTTCAGTAGTTATGCTAACAACTCATTAGTCCTAGTTACCCATACTGCACATTGCCCAATAAATAATTGCTTTAACTGCTCTTAAATAGTGTGTATTCTGCTTGCAGGGTTGCTCTCTGCACAGTAGTAGCTAAAATCTAACTTGTGTTTAGATACTTCCCTAACAGGATCAAGTTAAGCTTATCTTTCCCTTTCCACTATCTCATCCTGTTAGGTTTGCTCACAAGAAGGGTAACCTACTCACCTCTTGCTTGGACAGTTTCCAGTCATCGTTAAGATCCATCTCTTGGAATGACTCATGAGACCTTGGTCCATTCCTAATTTCCAGAAGGTCAATGTTGAAAATCAGCGTGCTCTCAGGTGGAATTTTTCCTGCCCAAAATGGTAAACATGGAGAAAGGTTAAAAACAACTACATACTCAGTGCCATACAAAAGCCGTATGTGTCAGAGCAATGTTCCAGTAATCCTACTACTTTCAAAGCATCCTGCAATTTGAACTAACAAGGATAAGTATCTGTAACGGTGGTAAATGTAACTATACATGCAGTGCTACAGGCTTGGGGAAGAGTGGCTGGAAAGCTGCCTGGCAGAAAAGGACCTGGGGGTGCTGGTCGACAGCCGGCTGAACA
>NW_008796217.1:524663-529770 GCF_000699145.1 Aptenodytes forsteri
GCTGGTGAAGGGTCTGGAGAACAAGTCTTCTGAGGAGCGGCTGAGGGAACTGGGGTTGTTTAGCCTGGAGGAAAGGAGGCTGAGGGGAGACCTCATCGCTCTCTACAACTGCCTGAAAGGAGGTTGTAGCGAGGTGGGTGTTGGTCTCTTCTCCCAAGTAACTAGCGATAGGACGAGAGGAAATGGCCTCAAGTTGCACCAGGGGAGGTTTAGATTGGACATGAGGAAAAATTTCTTTACTGAAAGAGTGGTTAAACATTGGAACAGGCTGCCCAGGGAAGTGGTTGAGTCCCCATCCCTGGAGGTATTTAAAAGACGTGTAGATGAGGTGTTTAGGGTCATGGTTTAGTGGGCATGGTGGTGTTGGGTTGACAGTTGGACTCGATGATCTTAGAGGTCTTTTCCAACCTTAATGATTCTATGATTCTATTTCAGAGCATAGCCTGGACCCTGAGCAGCCCTTACAGCACATATGCAACTTTAGATGCAACTAGTTTTGTTAGAGACTAGTATATGTTGATATGAGCTCATATTCAGCAATCGTCATCACAGGGTTGTGAGACAACGTTCTTGAATCTTTCTTTCATGGTCAGAGCCAGACAGAGTGCTAGTGCAAAACAGTGAAGGAGACAGTACAGCCAGCCAGGTGGCCACTACTGCAACATACAGCCAAGATAGATGGACAGGGTAGCAAGAAGGTAGAGATCAGTCCCCCTGATACACCATAACCCCACCAGTCTCCAAATTCCTCTCCACTGCCAATTGACACCTTGTACCCGCTATTCTGCCACTGGAAAAACTCTTCTTGCAGAGAATGACAGAAGGGCAGCAATGCTGTCAGTATCCCATAGCTGTCTCTGGACTGTCACACAAAGCACTGAGCTATTTCCAAATACACAGCAGAAGCTAAGTGTATAAATCTGCTAAAAAGACGTGTTGGCATCATTCCATTTTTGATGCAAGTGAACAGACTGATAATTTCCTAATAGTGCCAAAGACCATCCCCTCCCCGCCCCCCCCTAATTTCAGTTTATCAGGCATTGGCTTTTACAATGGTGTGATATGCCTTCACGCTGATGGCTGAAGCTACTGTCAAAGACCTTCTAGTACAACACTTTGCTCCTTATATATAGAGAGGCTGAATAGGACCAAATATATTTCTATATTGGATGGCAGCACCCCAAGAAAATATTCCTGTGCCTTAAGAAGATAGGGAAAAAACCCCAAACTAATCCACACCTACTATTTTGGAGCTATGGTGTTAAATACACCCTGAGCTGCAGCAACAAATGGGCTTGTACATTTCTGGGATGAATAAATGTGCAGAAACTTCTGGAAATACAGGGCACGGTGGCCTGCTTAGAGTTTGGAACACAGGTAATTTTTCAGAGTGTTACAGAAAAAGGCATCTGACTCATCATTCAAGTCAGACAGCAAGCAAGGGACCAGGTGGGAGGCTAGTGAAATTATGTGCATTCAGAGGAAAGCGTGAAGAATGTGGAATAATTCTGTCTTCAAGGGCATCATGTGAAGATAGCAACATAATTATGTTCAAATACTTCAAAGTTTTCCTAAAGCAAGTAATTTCTTACAGCAGCTAGCAGTGTTTACTTGTTCAGCCTTGCACTAAACACACGAGGTGAAGCTTGCAAGTCTTTGAAGAACAACTGTACTGCTTTACATATTAATCAAGGCAATTAGGCCTGTGATGACTACCTGAGTGCTGCAACATTTAGTATCTTTTCGTGGAGAAGTTTACAGCTGTGCCCTGCATATGGTCGACTAACTGACCACCACAGGTTCCCTGTTCTCTACTAGAAACGTGATTACTTCTAATACTATCTCTTGAACTCCAAACCACGGCTTCTAGAAATAGATGTTTTAAAAGGATACTTTCAAGAAAGGAGGGTATGGAATATGCTTGTATGTATGGAGTACTACTTAGCCTATGTTCAGCCCTACTTGCCAGAAGATACAGACATGTAAACACTCATTCTTAAAATGGTCTTAGATTAAAGGGAGAGGACAGTAGCAGGAAGGATTATACCTTCCAAGACATTTATCCTTTTTGCTTTGAAAGCTTGCATTACCTTAGGTCATTTGTGATAACTGTTGTCATGACAAAAATATTCTAATAATTGCTCAAAAAAGTTAACTAAAACAAACCCCATAAGCAGAAAAAGTAACCTTCCTGCATCTTTCAAACTGTCACTCATTTAACTGCAAATTGCAGATCTGGCCCTCCCGTTAAAATAGGAATCTGGAAATGTTTGAAAGGAAAACGCCCAAACACCATCAGTAGTAGACAGGTTGAGAAAACACTACAAACAATGTTTTTATCTGTCTGTACATCATTCAATACATTATCAGTGGATGCCAGCATGACTGTCCATGTACCAGCATATCCTACTGTGGATAATAGGGACCACTGCCCAAACTGAAAATAGCTAAAAGAGGAAAAGAATTAAATGTCCCTATATGGAAACAAATGGTGACTTTTCACTGTATCAGCTAAGAACTGGTAGGGCAGCAGTACAGGGAAATTATTCAGGTTCTAAAAGAAACCTGCAAACAAGAACAAGGCTTGCACATGCACATTCATGAAGTATTACCACAAACACAGATGCAACAGCCAAAAAGCCAACTGTTACCTAAGCAACCACTTCCAGCTTGACTGTAAAAAGGAAAGGAAAAAAAAAGCAGAGCACTGTTGAGCACAGCACTAACAGAAAAGACACTCAGAGCATACAGCACAGCAGCTACCATCAATTCCTGTCTTTTCCTGCATTCACCATGTAACTACTTAATGGTTATTTCTGCAGAAAATAAATTTGTGAGAAGAGCACCTGACGCCATCAATTTTTCTTATTTAATGGAATCAGCCTGGAAAGCTTGAAAGCCTGCTAACCTCTTAGGCCAAGAACAGTAAAATAGAGAGATTAAAGACAATTAAAGTATGGGAAGGACTTCAGGTGTTTTACCTTTCCCTTCTTTTCCATAAGCAAGGGCTGGTGGAATAGTTAGCTTCCGCTTCTCTCCCACACACATGTCCTTCAAACCTTTGTCCCATCCTTTGATAGCTTCCCTTATGCCAAGTGTAAACCACATAGGTTGACCATTGTTATGCTTGTGACTGGAAAAGAATGGAATAAACCACTTAGTCTGTAGACAGCAAGTTCCATAAACATTCTGCACATGGAGCAGACGGAAGATGCTCACAGCATAGATATATGATTAAAAACACACCGCTATTTGGCACCTTGGCATTTCTTAAATGAAAGACCTAGACTTCTAAAGTCTTTAAAACTTATGCCTTGCATGACAAGGTTCCTTAAGAAGTGGAAAAAAATAAAACATCTCCTCCATGGTGCGTATATGACAACACTCAGCAACCTGGATCCCCACACCTTCACTTCCCTGATAACCTATTTCCACTTTGAAACTGATCAGACCAGAAAGGCATTTCTACTTAAAAAAAGTCTACATTCAAGGCCATGCATATTCTTTGGTAAATTGCAAATCAAGAACCAGCTTGGTCATGATTACAATGTACCTTATAAAATGCTTAGAAAAAAAATCAGCCACATCTCTTCCAAAAAAAGCCATTAGGAAAAAAAACAACTACACAACAGATAGTCTAGAAAAACAGAAAAAAATGCATGCAAAACATTCAAGTTTAAAATAGGCAGACAAGCCCCTTTTCCAATTTAACCAGGTGGTACACCCGGACTACTTTCACTCTACTGACAGACACAGAATTTAAAAGCTCGATTTACTAGTCGTGCAGGAAAGGTGCTTAAGAAGAAAACAGAGCACTTACAGAAGTTAGTCAGCAGCAAAAACTTAAGAGTGTCACTAGAACTCCTTTTAGAGAGGCAGGTTAACTACAAGAGAAAATTAGTGAGATTTTAGTTTAAATTGTCTGCAAGAGCATAAATATGCAAAACATTGTCTTTTTTTTTTTTTAAATATGTTCCACAAAAGTAGACTTCAGACATAGCCTACAGATACTTGAGCATTTTGCTGTCTCCCACTATTAGCACATCGTTGATGTTTTATAGGAAAGGCAACATTAGCAAGTCGTTGCAGGCTGTTAGCAGACTCCCTCCGAATTTCTGGCTCTTCCTCCTACTTGCATTACTGTGGCTCTGGTATGTTGATTTGTCTGGTCGGGGGCAGGTGAAGAATATGCCGTTTCAGTAATGAAAAGGTATCCTTGTGCTGCCAGTAGTGTAAGGATATATATAACGTGGTTTTTTTTTGAATTAGAGGCAGACTTACCCTAGAAGTTTGCTTTAGAAACCAGACAAATCCATGCATAGCAGAAGACTCATTAAACCGCTGAGATCATATACCAAAACCTGTGTCTGAATTGCAGAAGAGGATGCCTAACATCCCCATCTTTTAACAAAGACCACACGGCTCTACTTTCTACAGACTAACAAGAAAACAAAAGCTAAACAAGATTTATTTTATAGCAGCAATCTGGCAGAGGGAAAGGAGATAAGCTTACTGTTAGTGTTCGTCTTCAACAGCGTTGTGAGTCAGTGCTTCCTAAACTGTCGAAGTATAAAGGCAAACCAAACTTTCTGAAAATAGGTGGCGGTGGAAAGGGTCCCATACACAAATTTGTGCAGCGTTATTTAAGCTATTTTAATTCAGTAACAAATAAAATCTAGGGCACGCTATGAACATGCATGCATTGCTTTTGTTTCCTTGCACACTGGTAAACGCAAGTTTGGGGCGTTTTTGGAGGGAGGGGTAGTTGCAAAAATAAAATAAAAAGCCATCCGCCCTCAACAAAACACTCCTCAGAGAGCTATTTCGCAGATAGACTGCGGGCCACTGTAAGGGGTCCACATTTAGGAAATCACCTACATTAATATACATATATACAGATGTATTTCCCCGCGCAAGCTTAGCCACCAGCCTGCCCGAAGGCGCGCCGCCCGGGGCGAGCTACTTACGTGGAGTGAAACATGGAGCCGTCCCTCTCCAAGTAGCCCTCGTAGTGAACCAGCATCATGTCCCCCCACTTGGTCCTCCTGTGGCAGAGGAACGGCTTCTGCAGCACCTCCACCTTCACGTCAGCCGCGGGGATCAGCGC
>NW_008796217.1:530614-586211 GCF_000699145.1 Aptenodytes forsteri
TCCTCATCTTCTTTTATTTATATATGTATATATTTATACACGTGTGTGTATATATATATATATATGTATTTGCTGAGTCTGGATCAGCGCTGTCCCCTGACCCCGCCGTGCACCCTAGTTTTCCAGCTGCGCTGCCACATTGTCACCGTCCAGCGCTGGAGGAGGCGTTTAAGCCACTTGTGGGTGGCAGCGCGCGTCTGGGGCGCGTCCCTTGCCCTCCCTGGGGTTGTGGGTTGGGGTCTGGGGTTATTTTGGATGCGTTAGGTCATACTCGCCAGCGAACTTCCCCGTTTTGTACGTCCCCGTGAAACTTTTATTGCTTTTATTGAGTCACTTCGGGGAGTTCGGGGAATCCCAGACCTGGGAGGAAAAGGTGTCAGCATTAAATCACACTTGGGGGATTTGGATGAAAACGTATGCAAAAAAAAAAGAAAAAAAGGGGCTGTCCTGCTCGCGCTAGGCCCAGATTTGAATTTTTTGGGTGTTCCCATGCCATGGGACGCTTGACTTCTGTAGCAGACTGGAAGCAGCCATGCGTGGCCAGGGTTTCCTCAGCGGAGGTTAAAGGTGGTGGGATCAGAAACGCTGCAGAGGGGGGGAGGGTCTGGTGTCACCCGTGTTCCTGTGGGGTGTCCACTGCCGGATGCATTGGAGTCGGGGGTGGCTTGTAATTTGGGGTGTGTGGATGAGGTCTTGCCTGGTGCAAACCCCTCTGTGGTTTGTTGAAACAGTTTGGAAACTTGATGGTCAGAGAAAAATAACCATGACCTTGACATTGCCAGGTGCAAGTTTTGCTCGGGAGTGTAGGCAGGAGGGCTGCCTTCCTGCTTGTATTTTTTTCAGAGAGGCTGTAACAGCTGCACCTCTCTGGTTAGTTGGGAAAGTGTAGGAAATAAAAATTAAACAAAGAAAAAGCTGAAGCACAAGCAAGTGATGTATTCATGTGGCAGGGGGATGGGGGGAGAGTGGTGCATGAGGCTGGATTTATTGGTGTGCTGGAAGATTGCTGCGGCTTTTCCCCTTTAGGCAATAGGTGTTATGAGAGGGGAGTCAAAAATTGTCGGGTCTCAGTGAATAGGCATGGATTTATTTTATTTTATTTTTAAACTATTTGTGAATGCTCTTGAATTATGGAATGTGTGGCAGTAGGAGCAGCCATGCTTGGCTTTTCCATTTGGATTGCAGAACTCGGGCAGTGTTATTAGTCCTTTCCGCATAATAAAAACATCCATGGTTCAGTTGATCTAAAGTTTTATGTGTTTGTTTTCCTTTGCATTGCTTAAATGCTGGGGCATATTTGGAACCCTTGCGCTTACTTTCATGCCATGAGATCTGGGGGGTTGGTGTCTGTGGCAACCAGTGCGTGTGTAGATGACTGGCTGGTGTTTGGCATTGTAGCATTGGTGCCTGAGTGTGGATGTGGTAGGATCAGCTGGACTTGTCTTCTGTTTTCGTGGTAGAATTTGAAGACTAAGAACCAGAAATATTCCAGTTCCATCAAAATTAATTTATTTTTTTTTGCTAGCCACATTGATATGCACTTTCAACCAAATGACCCTTTATGAAGAAGGATGACACTTTGCAAACCTCAATCTAAGTGAATGCAGACTGAAGGAATCTCTTTTCCTTGAATGCGTGAGATTTGCCCCAGCTGAAAACTAGGTGAATTTTTGTTCTCAGCAGAGAGTAGATCTGTGATGGAGGATTGAAGCATCTTTCTGATTTCTTTGCTGAAACTTGACTCCGCTAGTAAGTGTGGTGGTCAAGGTCACTCCATGCCTTTTCTTAGGTTGTAGAAGGCCTGTCTGTTGTGCGTTTGAGAACAGTAAATTTGCTGTTATGCAAGCTAACTAGGCTTACATGTGCTTTCTTTTGGCACAAAATGAAGACTTCCTGCCCTGAAGCCATTAAGTTATAAATTTATGTGATGATGAAAAAAAAAATATTGTGCTGGAATGTGGCGTTTATCGTAGCAGTAGCACAGAGCTGGGGAGCGAGAGACGGGAAAGCCTCCTTTCGGGGATTAAGGGAAGCAAGAGGGTTCAACAGGTCATCCAGAACAGTATTTCTGTCAGTATTCTGCCCCCAATATGCTTTTCCTCTTGCTCAAAGTTAACTACTCTGGTGCTGCATAGGGTAAATGATGTATGCCAAAAGTAGGGAAAATGTATGTCATCTCTGTTTGTCGGTGTATGCCTGTGTTAGTAATACAATGCTGATGTAAACATACACAGCGAGTATCTTACGCCTTTTCCTCCTCATGATGAGGAACACACTTTTGTTTCAGACAGTCAGAGAGAAGATAAGACATTCACCAAAGAACAAGCTTAAAACTGTAGCAAAGGAGAACTGCTTTCCCATCTTGCTGTGAGAGAGGAGCTGATGGGGTTTGTTGGTAATTGAGTCTTTTCTGGGAATTTTGGGTTTATTACATCTTCTGTCATTGCCATCACAAGAGGTCAAGTCTACATCAACATATTCCTCCCCGCCCTTGGGCTAGATCTGTGTTACAAATTACACAGTTATTGACAGCGAGAACGTTTCAGAAGTAGGAAACAAGTTTGGCTTTCTGCAGGCAAAGGTCAGAAAGCACAGCATGATTGCCAACAACTGAAAGACAGATTAGCTTGCCTTACTGCTCAGGCAAGTTATCTTGTTTTATAATAAATGCACTTGTTTGCTTTGTATAGATTAGGATAAATTGGATTAGGATTACTTGGTTTCTGCTTGGAGATAGGGTTTTTCCTCTGGTGTCGATCCTGCGCTCACGTTGTGGTTTCTATATGCAGTGGTTCCAGTGCTGCCTCTGAAATCTCTGAGTTTAGAGAACTGAGATTTTTGAGTTTTTCTCTCCCCTAATGCAATGGCCACCAGATAGTGATTTCGCAATGTGATATTTTTGTTTAAGATCAAGTGAAGTGTGCCAACTTTGGATCAGATATGCATGCATGCATGCATGCAGGTCTAGCCTGTGAAAATCCACTTGGGATCTTGTGTTTGCAATAAGCGTGTCCTGAGATTGCCCTTGTCTATGCTTCCCCCACTAAATTGGTTAAAACTTTACAGGAACAGGGAACTTTGCAAGCAGAATTATTGCTGACATATAAAGTGTGATAGCACTTTTTCACTTGGGCAAATATATGATGCCTCTGCAAACTTCAAATTATTAATCCTTAAAACACAGAGCTGGGTGACTTAAATCATGTTTAAGTTGGCCTCAGCTGAGCCTACAGTCAAAGTGTGTAACTTGATCTTAAAAAATTCCTAGATTTCATCCTTTGCCAAAACTCTCTATCTAATGTTAGCATTGCTTGTTAAAGGTTGTGGAGGCTAGGGATGGGCTTACAGCATGGATAAAGGGAGTATAACTCTTATTTCAGTACTGCTTATTGTAGTTGGGGTGACAAAAGCGTCACTCTATAGCTCCTCGGTCTGTTGTGCTGCCACTGCCTGTAGTCCTGGCTGAGCATAAAGCATTCTGGTGTGGACAGCATCACAGCGGGATCCTGGCTGCAGTGTTGTAGCAGGACTGACCTCAAACTGGGGGACGTTGCTTGCAGGATAGAGAAAGGAGAGAGCGGAGGTGAACTGCACCTGAAGGCTGCTCTTTGCTGTTTGGAAACTGTCTCCCACAGGACTCTCCGACTGAACTCAAGCTGCAATTCATGCTCTTTGTTAAGCATACCTTCTGATTAATAAAAGAAATTTCTTTAGTCTTTCGAGATTACCTTGTAAAAATAATCTGCAATGTTGATTTCTCACCAGGCTTATAGAATGAGTGAACTATTGCTTACCCACAGGGAAACAGAGTGTGGAGTTGGGGGAATACCTTCCTTCAATGGTGTGTGTAAAAGTTCGGCACTTGCCATTGATTTTTCTGCTGAAATTCAGTTCAGTTCAGATCTTCAGCATAAGGCACACCTTACCTGGGATCACTGGCCACAGGCAGGATTGCCGCTGACTCTGGAAAAGGTGGTATGTATCAGCTCTTGGCTTGGGGATCAAAGGCCGCTTCGTCATTAGAAAGAAAAATGCTGACTGCCTCCACTGACTTGCCTAGTATTCTCTGTATGCTCCAGGAAATGGCTTTGATCACTTTTCTTCACAAAGCTAAGCTTTTCCTGGTACTTAAATATTCACTTCCTTAATTGTGCTGAGTAACTCTAACCCTAATGAATTCATTTTCCTCAAGGCGTGACACCCTCGCATTCATGCCATCGCTAGTGATGCTGCATCATACCACATACCATAGTTCGGTCTCCCCACCTTCCTGTCTGTAATCATCCACTGTCATTTTATTGTTATGCTCTGAATTCTTTTCAGTTTATCCCGAGATGCCAAGAGCCAGCACCAAGCAGTAAATTTCAGCTTTCACATAAAACTTTAAATTACTCGTCTCTAATGATTCAGAATTCCTTAACTAACCTGGGGGAAGAGCTCAAGAAAATGTGAAAGAGCATAAGTTTTTATAGCTTGAATCCAGATGCACATGGTACTGCCTAGAGTGATTCTTTGTTTTGGGAGTTTAAGAAATCTGACCTTTTAGAATGGGAGACACGTACACTTCCAGTTGATATCAAGCTCTGGAAATAAGGTCCTCTGTTTCCAGAGACGGAAGAAGTAATTGAAAACTTCACACTTAGATAAACATTTGGTTCTAAAAAGCTTTTGTTTATCATTTTTTCCCTTCTTTTTAGCCTCTGGGTATAGTCCAAGTTTTGATTGTATAAAATGAGAAGTCTGGCTTTTGTGGAGGTGGACCTAGACAGCTGAGGTTTCTGTTGCCTTCAGGGCAATGGTCTGCCCAGTATTACTGACTGTAGCTGCTCTCAGAGACCAGGCATTGGTTTAGATGGATGACTGAGACTTACCCAGTCCTGGCTATGCTTCTCACCCAGGATGCTTCAGGGACTAGTTAGTTCATTCTCTTTGGATTTTGCATAATTACATTTGTGTGGTTTGACCTTCTTTCTCATCTCTGTCTTTCCTTCCTCCCCCTCTTTCTTCACGCAGCAATCTTGCTTTTGTCATACTTTTTTGGAATTGAGTAATGTGCTCACAGCAGAAAAGTTTGATGAGGCTGCAGAAACAGAAAACGGAAACCTCTCTCCTCTGCAGGTGTTAAGAGCAATGCTGCAGAGCCTATATGGCAGTGCAGCGTTCCTTACCAGGTATGCTGCAGTACCGGTGCCTCTGCATTGAGTCCTGCACTGAAATAAGTAAGTCATCTCAGGGAATGGCTGGGTAGGACAGAAACGAAAGGTGTGGCAGTATGATGGTGAAGAGATACCACCTTGTGTGCTTTGGCTCAGTCTGGCCTGATAATCACCGCAGGGGTCAGAGAGAGGAGCAGCTGGTTTGCTGGGGCTGGGAAGTGTAAACAGAGGAGGGAAACTCCTGGGAGCTTTGAATAACTTGAATTAGTGTGTCTGGGCAGTGGCCTGGATTATTGAACTTTTGCCTCCATCACTTGCCATGATCCTCTCTCTGCCCTTCATCCTTTCACTATGTCCCCTTCAAAAATGCCTGACTGCTGGTACGTTGTGCTCTCCATGCCTTGGATGGTCACTGACATAAAATCATTTGCAAACAAACCCAGTTGCCCTGTGATGGCAGGATGCTTTTTCAATGCTGCTAGCACTGCGCTAACAGTTGTGATTGAAATGAGGGTGGATTTTATGGGACCCCTGCAAGTAAAATCATTTGGGAGAGGGTCACTGTGTTAAAGTTGGTTACAGCTGTTGCTTGCTTCACTTGAACCTCTAGTGTCCCTCAAACAAATGCTTTAAAAAGTGATACCATTGTTGAAGTGCTAAATCTGTTAACTTCATTACCTTTAGGGGCTTTTGGTATTGATTCCCGCTGTTAATGTGCACATAATCAGAGCAAAATTACAATATGGGCATTTCTAGAAGCTGCTCTCTAGGTGAGACGATAATAGCTCAGAAGAGATGCATGAATTGTCACACACTCTTGTCTGCCTGTCTGCTGTCCCTCATGGATACGGACTGTGGATTTTTATCCTGTCAAATTGTTTCGCTACAGAATTACGGCTGCAAAATGTGTTCCAGTGCCTGGGATTGCCCTTCCCAAAATACTGGGTAGCCTTTGGAGGCTGTATGGAAAGAGCAGGCAGTAGTTTTGGATGCAAATTGCTTATATCAAGATAACCCTTTAACTGTATTATTTCTGTTCACTATATGAGAAAAAAGAGGAAAAGTTTCAAGTTTGTGCAAGGTACTCTTTTGCTATATGCTGTTCCCAACTAGAAACACAGTGGTTTGAAACCAGCCAGAAACACAGCATGAAACATGTGGCTGCATGAACTGAACTTAGTCTCATGAGAGGTACACACCCATCAGTTGTTAAGAACTGGATTGTAAGATGTAGTGCCTGCATCCAGTAGTTGAGATTGCAAGCGCATTGGGATCTTGAAAACGACTGTTTTGTCCATTTGTGACGTGGACATTTCCATAGCCTTAATTCCCCAGGGAAATCCTTATTCGTTGGACGTTAGTGCAATAAGACCAGCAGTGGTCCTTCTGGACCAGTATGAAATGTTTGTGTTGTACAGGTGAGGAGACGCAGGCAGCTCAGTGCAGAAGTCAGGTTTTTCTCAGCACGGTCCAGGGCAGCTCAGCAGTCTTCCTTCTAAGCTGGAAATAAGATCTCTTGACTTGGTCCTGTGTTTTGGCTGTTAGATGCATCCTCAAACTGGAAAATATGACTTTCCTCCTAACTGGAAGGCAGGTGTTTTGCAGTCACAGTTGCACGAGGGGAAGGTGGTACGTTCTGGCCAACAGCTGCTACCTGAACAACCAGGAGCAGGCTGGGCTTTAGCAAAGGTGCAAACCTGGTGGCATTCATAGACTTACATCAGCGCTGGCAACTGGGGAAGGACATATATTGGATTTTCTTTTGCTTTTTGCAAGACACCAGCACTGTCTTGGTCCTATTTGAGCTGAGTTTTCAGCAGCTCTCGTCCAGCTATCAGTTGCTGAAACAGTGCTGGGCAGAAGCTGTGGTTCTTCTGCCTTTGGGTGCTGGGAGATAAAGCGGTAGGTAGTGATACAGTGAACACACAGCACACCCCACGCAGGGTGGGGTGAAAAGATGGATATTGCTTGTTCTTGCTGTGAGATGTCTCTGACTATCAGAGCAGCCACTCTGGGACTATCTGCACAGAAAAGCAGGGATCTGCCCCTGCTCTGCCACCTGCAGTGAAGTCTTGGGTCTTGTCCGTGATATTAGCAGTAGGGATGTGATGAAGGCTTTAATTCCTCCTATTAGGCAGATGTTGCCGTAACATGGAAATTTCAGAATTATCTCCTATCTGCACTTAAAATCTGAATTAAGGTCAAAGAAGTCCAAGGACTATCTATTGCATAAGTTTTTATAAAGACTTATATTGAAGCTCAAGAAATTAATAAGCATAAAGTAGTATATAATTCTAGTGGAAAGCAAGCAATAATAAAAACCTGGGTGTCTGGCCTTTGTGCCTTTTAGAAATGCAGCTGGAACTGGCATCTCTTAATTGCAGCTTGTTTTCCAGGTCATCAGTTTGACTTCTTGAGTATGTAACTCTCCCAGATGGTTTGGCTTTGTGGATGTCTTACATGATCTACATGTCTTCAAATGTTTTTTTTTCTTCAGGCTTGGCACTTTGGAACGAATGCTGTCTGGAGTCTGAGTTGTGTAACATTAAAGTTTGAATTATGTCCAAATTTCAACTGTGTTATCAAGAAATGTCAAGTTTGCTCAGTGATAGCTGCATCCAGACTTCCTGAAGTGTAATGGTGGAAGTAGGCAGATCTTTCAGGCTGTGGAAACTTCTGGAGAAATACTGAATCCTTAGCAGGCACAGACTGCTTAAATATCTGTTTCTGTAGTGGACAATATCAGATCTTCCAGGTACTGCAGGTACTAATTTTAAGTTTCACACAGGAATGCAATATGTATTAGGACCTTAACCAGTGTCTGTGAAGTTGTCTGGAATCTCTTCACTTTCTTCTATGACTGAGACCTTAAGCTACTACTCACTTTTATTGTGCTTTGCATTTTATTGTCTTTTTTTATATATATCTTTCCCCAGCAAGGTCAATTTTTACTGTTAATGGCTCTGTGCCTCTGAAATGAGCCGTGGAAGTAGGAGGTCTGTTTTGTTCTGCCTGTGCACCACCAGTATAAATGGGCTTAGTAAATTCTTCTTCAAAGTTGTGTTAGTGCTGGCACCAGTAAGACCTCGAAAGGTTCAGCTTTAACTTTCTATATCAGATGAAGTCTGAATGCTCAGTTCCAAAAATTGCAATAATCCTAGGACAGTTTATAGGGAGAGAATAAAACTGCATAAGCCCAAGACTTGTGTTCATAGAAGTGTCTAAGTGTCTTTTTGCTGCTTTGTTTTTTGTTGTGGGTTTTTTTCCTCTGCTCTTTGCTTCTCTGCAAATGTGAAGCTCCTGTAACTGAAGATTGTGTCCCTGTTGCACTGCCCATGATTTGTCAGCCACACTATTTTTAGCTGGTTGTTTAGGATAACCTTCCCATGGCTGCTGACTCAGTGTCAGTGAGTACCAGGTGGTTAGTGCATCTTCTGACAGAACCTTGCTGCGATTTTTTTTTCAAATTGGTTTCCTTTTACAAAAATGTATTTTTATTAGTGTAACAATTCTGTTCTGAAAATATATGCTGTCCTAGTTAACAATTGCCTATCATAGTCTTTTTAATTAATATCTAATAAAGAAGAGTTAGGTTCTGCAAAGGAAGTCAGATAATTGCTGCTTCCCCCTCAAAGAAAAGACCCAGAACCAAAAACCCCAACCAAACAAAAACCTCAACAAACTATATTGACTCATAACATATTTTTAACCAGCCTCCAAAGTGATGGAGGCAGAGTGCTTTGTATGTTGGCTAATTGATTGCACAGCCTTTGATTGATGGGATGCAATTTGGTTGAGCATCAGCTGCAATTGTAAGCTGTAGGACCATGGCTGAAATGATTCATGTGCAGCAGCAGGATCTCCAGACTGAATTAGAGGCTTGTATTGACTGTGGCGCTGTGCATTATTTAAAGGATTGGTTCTGTGCCATTGAGTGTCTGAAGCAATTAACTGCTTCTCTCTGCTAAACAATCACCTCCTTTTTTTGTGAGTTCCTCCGCATCAATAGTGACTTTTAGGATAGTTTCTTTATTTTGGTGGCAAGACAAATAAAAATCAGTCTTGCTGTTTTCTTTTTTTTTTTATTCTCATCTTGTGATTTTTTCCCCTTCGTATAAAATAAAGAAGTCTTGAGAATACTTTGGCATTTATAATGTTTTTATATTCTTCTAGGAAATAATGGAAGAGCTCTGGAAGACTGTGAAAAAGGATTTATGTTTAATTTGTTTTCCAGCCACTCCCAAGGTTCAGCAATCTATAGACCAGGTTGGCCCAGATGCCGTGGTGTTGCATGTTTAAAAAAACAACCAAACAAAAAAACCCGAACCATACTCCTACTATTATTTTTTTTATCTCATTCTTGTGATTTTTTCCCCTTCATATAAAATAAAGAAGTCTTGAGAATACTTTGGCATTTATAATGTTTTTATATTCTTCTAGGAAATAATGGAAGAGCTCTGGAAGACTGTGAAAAAGGATTTATGTTTAATTTGTTTTCCAGCCACTCCCAAGGTTCAGCAATCTATAGACCAGGTTGGCCCAGATGCCGTGGTGTTGCATGTTTAAAAAAACAACCAAACAAAAAAACCCGAACCATACTCCTACTATTAGCCTGTGGCTTTAGGACTTTCTAACCTTAAACTGAGTTGGGCTTGGCTTCAGCAGTAGCTGAAGGAATCGATCGCTAGCTGGTAAGGAGCAGTCATTCCTCCAACGTGATATCGGTTCAAGGCCAGCCTGGGCTCCTGCAGCGCCATGCTGGTTGGCAGAGCCCCAGTGCAGGGGACAGCAGAAATGAGGCCCCTCTGCAAAAATGCGTAGGAGCCATGTGGCCCACATGGTCTTGTCAAAGTGTTTTTCCCAGAGATGGTTTGCCAGCACAGGGTGGGAGCTTCGGTATCTTGCTCCATGGGTCCTGGCCCGGGAAGCTGGTTGCAGCTCAGTAATGAAAGCTGCTTTCCTCCAGTGACATTGCTGCCTCATTTCTTCTTAAGTTAATGAGCTTGTAGTTTTTAATTAGACAAAAATGATGGCTGTCATGTCTTGTTTGTTTATATCTTTTCATACTGCTGTAGTACTTCCAAAAGAAGAAAACAAAAGGGGTAATTTACTTCTGAAGTCGGGCAGCAGGATCGGCAAAAGTGTACCCAGAAATATTGGTTTTGGTCTAGCCTGGTGTTTTGGTTATTCTCTGGGAAGGTATCCAGACTATTTTTATGTGGGCAGCATGGGAGTTTCAAGAGCTATTGAGAACTGCTTCATTGGAAGATGGTGTTCAGAAATTAACACATCCGCCTCTGTCCCCTCCTTCACTTGATTTTTAGGAGTTTCTTGCCCATTGCTTTTCAAGGCAATTCGGCTAGCCCTTCCCACAAGGGAGGAAGACATGTAAGGCAAGACAGCTGGGGTGGCTTTTGGAAAGAGTGAAGAGGTGGGTTGAGGAATGATGGAAGGAATTGAGGGGTGATGAACTGAAAAGATGGTTTTGGAAGAGAGAGTGAGTCAGTGATGCCGTGTTAGCAAAACTACTGAAAATGACATATGGCATCTCAGGAACATACTTTGTGGTCCAGCTGCCTGCAGAAAGGACGTGTAGCTGCCAGCAAGCAGGGGTTGTGGTGTACAACATCCAGGCCTGCCCACAAATCTTACTACTTCAAAGGGTTTAATTTTCCAGGGGGAAATGAGAATCTTTGGGGCCTTATTTGCAGCGAGTCCTGAATGAGAGGTGGTGGAATTGCAGGGAGAGAAGTAACTGAGAAATGCAGTTTTGTTTTGCAGGCTGGCAGCCTCGATGGTTTCTTCTCTGTGGTGGCATCCTGTCCTATTATGACTCTCAGGAAGATGCCTGGAAGGGTTGTAAGGGAAGCATCCAAATGGCTGTGTGTGAAATTCAAGGTAACTAAGATACAGCAACACTCAGCTGCGCAGAATTTGTCCAATAATGCTGCAATCAAGATGAGATTTCAGATCACAAGAGCTATTTGGCAGCTTGATTTCTTTGGTATACATTTAGTATATATAGTAACTCAGTAACTTGATCTATATGCCAGTTTTTGTTCTATAGTGTTTTGAAAATGTTAAGAGAGCTGCAAGCCTCTAATATAATGGGTATTCTACATGCAGGTGAGTCACTGTTTTTCATGAGCCATGGTGGAACATCACACAGGCTCAAATGACTCTTCATAAACAGAAAGCTGAAGCTAGAAATATGAATAATAAACTTCAGTACTCGGTCTGCTCACTCATGTTGGATTACTTGCCACATCTTTGAGGTTCAGTTATGGGCTGGAAACCTGAAAGAGAGGCTTGCCAGAAGAGGATGCCCTTTCCATGAAGACTCCCAGATGATACTGTGCTGATCACAAAACTGCCTGTCATAGCCTTTTGTCCCACAGCTGTACACGTGTGTGTCCTGTCTATTCCCTAACTTAGAAGAGAAGTCATAAAATGTCAACAGGGGAAGTTTGGGGCTGTAGATTCCTCCTCTTTCATTACTGTTTGACCTGCCACCTAACATATCTGTATGGAGGATATTCAGTTGGGCTGGGAAGTGCTGAGGGACTGATCTGAAATCTATGTTGCTTCCAGTTCATCCTGCAGATAACACACGAATGGACCTGATCATCCCAGGGGAACAATACTTCTATCTGAAGGCAAGAAATGCAGTTGAAAGGCAGAAATGGCTCGTTGCGCTAGGAACTGCCAAAGCCTGTCTGACCGACAGCAGGACACAGAAAGAAAAAGGCAAGAACATCCTTTCGCTGGCACATACTGTTTGCTTTTTATTTCCCCATCCTTGCCCTAGTAGATGTACACACAAAGATGACAAAACCCATGCCTGAACTGTGTGTCCAACCTGTGCTTCAAGTCTTTGGTACCGCTAAAAGCCAAGCCATGTGGGACCTCTAGCTAGAAATCTCAGGTGTTAACTATCAGTGCAGGGATTTGAAAACTTTGGCTTTTCCTTAAAATATACTATGTATAAATCATTTGAAAACCGTGTGCTGATGGTTCTGTAAGTGCAAGGATTGAGTAGCTCCTTGGCTGTGGGTCACTGGGATGCAGACTGTGCATGGAGGTAAGACCCCCACCTTGTGCAGCTGTCTTAGTATGATGACCCAGCCTCTCATACCAGTGTCTCTTGAGCTTTGGAGTTCCTCAGACCCTTTCCTTCCATGTTCTAACTGGGCTGTCTTGTGCACTTCAAGAATCCCTTGGCAATTAAAATAAAGGTTTGCAATTGGTTTTAAATGTGCATACTAGTATTCGGAAACTGAAATCTGATCGTGGTCAGGCTATGAAAATTAATTCACTTACCTCTTTGCTTTCACCAATGTCACTTTCACCCCAGTGAAAACCCCTCTTGCTTACAAGCGTGGTGTTATCCATGAGTCAGTGTGAGACCTCATGCTTTAACCTTGTGTAACCTCAGCACAATGACTATGCAGAAGATGGGAAAACAGCAAATTATTGTTAATATATCAGTGATCCTGAGCAAATGCAGGTGGGTTGGGCACTTCCTTTCCCTGAGGTGAGGAATCGCTTCTCCTCAGCCTTATGTGCATCTTCACCAGGCTTTGCATCTACCGGTTCAAACCGAGTCAGAACCAAGCAGAAGATGCTACTGCAGGGTCCTACACAAAGTGGGAATCTGATACGCAGTGCCTGGAAGCACAACAAAGTTATATCTATAAACTGACATACAGTAGCACAGGGTGAAAAGCTACTGATGTGTTTGCAGAACTAAACCTTGTTAGTCTTATTAACAGACAAATTAATTTATTTTGTAGTTCTGGGACTCTAATGTCAAAAAATTACTTCTGAAAAATCTCAGACTGACTGTTAGTCATATCTGGATTAGTCTGCTCAGTTCTGCACTCTTCAGTACAAGAAACATATGGACATACTGGAGTGAGTCCAGCAAAGGGCCACTAAGATGATTAAAGGAAATATCTGGTGGGAGAGCATAAAAAAGATGGAGCCAGACTCTTCTCAGTGAATGGACAAGAGGAAATGGGCATAAATTTAAATACAAGCAACTCCATTGAGACATAAGCAAAAATGTTTGTATTGTGAGGATGAGGGAGCACTGAAACAGGTTGTGTTTCAACCTGAGGTTTTTCAACCTCCTCCACAGGGAGGTTGTGAAGTCTCCATCCTTGGCAATGTTCAAAACCTGACTAGACATGGCCCTGAGCAACGTGGTCTGGCTGACCCTGCTTTGAACAGGGGAGTAGGACTAGCTGGTTTCCAGAGGTTCCTTCCAACCTCAACCATTCTATGATTCAAGGATATATATTAAATTAATCCCTTCGTGTTGGACAGGATGCGTCTTTTGCCTCCAGTGTTTTCTACCCAAACCCTGATCTTTTAATTCGTGGTGTAATTGTTTGCATCTTAAACTACTTAGTGAAAACAAAAAATATGATATGTAGGGGTTTCATCCTATTTAAAAGGCCCATTAAGGTCAAGTGTTGTATACTTGCTTTTTCTCTGTGTCCTAAGTCTAGGAACATACTGTTCCTGTCTACGATGGCAAATAATGAAACAGTATTTTACCTGTCACGAGCATAATTTATGGCCAATCCAGCTCATCTTTTTGAGTCGATAGAAACTGTTTTGAAATAAGGAAGTATTGATTGAATTAGATTGGATAATACTATTTCAGCAACTTTCCAAAATCATATACTGCAAGATGGATACAATAAATTTAACTCTTCTTTTGTTTCACTTTCAGAGTTCACTGAAAACACAGAAGCCTTGAAGACTAAAATGTCTGAACTTAGACTGTACTGTAACCTTCTTGTTCAGCAAGTGCATAAAACAAAGGAAGCCAGCATTTCTGGTGTGTCAGAACCAGAGGTACAGCTCTATTTTTGGTGTAGACCACATCTGTAAAGTCTTGAGCATTGTGAATTCTTCTGGTTAGCCAATGTAGTATTCATTCACAGTTACTTAATATTGCACCCTCTTTCTGCAGAGAACCTGTGGGAAATAACGTGCCCACACAACAGTTCTTGTTTAAATGGAGTAATACTGTATTGTTGCAAATAACTTTCCCTGTGTTGGGGTAGCCAGTAGTGAGATGAGATATGATACCTGTGTTCTAGATAATAACATCTCTGTAGGTGGTCATGTGTATATAGTGGATCAAAAAAGCAAAAGATTTTTTATAAAAAGATAACTTGCAGGAAGCGCACATTTGTCTGCCCCTGAGTCATTAATATCCTGCTCAGTAAAACACTTCTGTTCTCAACCAAAACCCTTAAAAGGTCAAGAGACAATGCAGACCACAAAAAAGCAAAACTGCTAGAAAGAACTGCCTGATTAGCCTCACTTAAGTTAAAGTTTCAAACCTTGCAAATCTTCCTGACCAAAGAAGCCTCATTTAAGAGGAATCTCGTAATGACAGTGATCTGCCCCTTGCTTTGAGAGAGAAACGTGTGAAGAGGAATGCACATCACTTGCTTGAGAAGCGGGTATGGAGTTGCAGGATGCCTCCCACTGGAGAGATGGGTCCTCAGGTGCAGGACAGACAGGCAAAACACTTGAAGGTTAATCATTTGTATGTCCAAACCATCTCTGTAAAGATACCTGATAAACTGTTTATGGTGAATTAACAGACAGTGCAGAAGCATGATGTTGTAAGTGTATAAATGACTAAAAGGCACTGTTAGAACTTGCAGCTCACAGGTGTTGACAACAAACAAGTAATGTGGTGTTTATCCAGCTCACAGTTCATGCTTCTGGGGGAAAACTCGCTTTTCCTGAACTTATTGGTATTTAAATGGAAAGATTTATTGCTAAAAGCATTTCAGCATCAATAACTGCACTTTGCAGAGATGAAGAGTGTTGTGGCAATGTGATACTTCATTCTGCCTGTTTTTCAATTGCAGTAATTTTTTGTTCATGGGATTTTTGAAATTATTATCTGCAGCTCATTCTGTATCTATTTAATTTGTTTACTTTTCATTTCTCCTGGCAGTGGTGTCTTCTGGAATGCCGTTGTTGAATACATCAAGGCTTAGTATTTAATACACTTTTAACACCGGAGATAAGTAACTAAGAGGCATTGCTTTTAAAATGCAAGCATACTGAGCTTGTTGTGGTGGGAGACTGACAAGAGTGGTAATGCTGTGAGGGGACATAGCCCCAGTAATATGTGATGCCAGTTCTCTGAGCAGCTGACACATTGCATTTTAATTCATGTTAAACAGAAATCATGACTGTAGCAGTTCTGGGCTTTGTAGACGCTAGTTGCTCCAAGTTGATCTTCTGTGGTGAGTCCATGTCTTCCAATTGATTTCTTCCCACAGAGCGGGATTGATATGGGAGCTCTGTTAAAATCAACCTGTGACACCTTCCTGAAGACTCTTGAAGAATGTATGCAGATTGCAAATACTGCCTTCACTTCTGAGTTATTGCATCAGACCCCGCCTGGGTCCCCACATTTAGCAGTTCTCAGAACGAACAAGGTAACGGCCGGTATCCTTTTCTCTCAGTCTTGGCATGGATGGTAAGGTGCCCTTTTGTAAAGTAGCATTTGTAGAAGTAGGGAATGCATTTTTACCCATATGGTAGCTAGTAGTCCTCCGCTGGACATACTCTGCTATTTCTTATGGTTTGCAAATGAGGCAGAGCCATTTTTTACTAAGCAGTGACCAATATCTTAACTTTTAATGATAGGTGAAAGCATTAAGCATTAACTTTCAGGGCCTGATCCAGCTGCAGACAGTGATGTTTCAAAAAACACCTGGCTGTGTGACAAGTTGGTCCACTGTGGGAGCTCTCAGCAATTATTACTCTTCTAAGCTACTGCAGCATTGGATCTGTGGTAATACGCCAACAGGAGCTGATGAGCTTATCTTTTTAATGACAAGGGCACTTTCTTGAATCCTGGATGCACAACTACATACGCAAAACTGGAGCATCTCTGGCAAACAGCAGATTAAGGTACATGTAGGAAGGTAGATGTGTCACTGCATCTGGGAAGTGAGATTACGTTACCATACCTGGTATCTGGCCTCATGTTTCTTCTGGTTTTTCATAATTTTTTTCTTAAGTGAAGAAAACATCATTGCAAAGAAAACTCACTGCCTTGTTTCTTTTCCACATGCTGTATGGTCTCTCACTTGGCACTTGCTAGCTAGCTTCTGAAAGAAGTCTCCTGGTTTTCTTTTTTTTTTTGTCTTTTTTCTTTTCAATATTTTAATGCTGTAATAAAGTAGCACCTTTTTCGCGTTTGTCTGTATACTGCCTCCAGGTCAGAGAATTAGTGAGCATATGCTTAGCTTTTCAGCTTTTTTGCTGACTCCAGCTTGGGTTTAATAAAATGTGGAGTTTGAGAAGCATGATACAGTCTTCTTGCTTTAAAGAATATTCCCCCTCCCCACTTATCTTACAGATAAAGCACTCTGTCTTGTCCAGTCACACCTCAATGGAAAGGTATAATAAAAGTCTTTACCGTCAGTCTCTTTCTAATCTGTTTTTGGTAGTGTCTGTTCTTTCAATATTTTTACTCTAATATTACTAGTACTGGATGCAGGCAGAATTGTATTGCTCTGAGCTGCATACTTGGAAGCAGACACAGCAAAAGGGAGCTGGCTCACCTCACTTCATGTCTCTTCTTTATCAGCCCTTTCCCTTTTATTTTTCTCAGCCATCCACTTGATGACTTACTGGTCAGTCACCAGCCAGCTCTCTCCCACTTCAGTGCTCTTTCCTGCATCTTAGGTTCCACTCCATAAGCTCATAAAATTGTTGATGGAGAGCAGGCTATGATTTGTGGAGTAGATGTCAAGGGTATATATTTTAAAGTATTAATGAGGGGATATTCTTTTAGCTACAATACCTGCCTGTGATTTTCTTTTTTGTAATAAATTGTATTTTTTTGATTATATCTCTTTTTAATAAAGGTCATTGTAAATATATTCAAACTCTGCAAACTGAGGTTGAACTGTTAATCCTACTTGCTGCAAAGAGCTGGCTGGTTCCTTCTGTTATTTTAGACAAGTTCTTTTGCTCAGAGCAGCCTGTGACAGCCTATAATTTCTGTCAACTCTTTTTCTCTTACCGTTATTTGTGTGTTTTCACAGGAGGAAGCTTACCAAGCAATGTTTTATACACTAACCATTATTCTTTCCCTTTCTTCAGGCAGATGGAATTAAACTCCTGTGAAAATGGCTCTGTAAAAGCAGAAATTAACCATCAAGAGCAAACCCTTTTTAAAAGTCTGGAATGTTTAAACCTGGAAACAAATGAGGGGGGCAGTGATGTTTCTGTTGAAGATCACACAGCAGATGATTTGGCAGGTAAATGCACTGTCTTTTATCCAGAATCGTTACTCTTTAACTGTAAACGGAGGGAGGTGTAGGCTGCCTGTGAGAGTGCTGATACTGTGCTTCCCAGGAGAGGGAATGTCAGTGTATTTCAGTCTGATATCTGCCTGTTGTCAAGTCTTCCCAGCATAACTCCTGCCCTTGTTGATAGCTAACTTGGGACTGAATGGGGAAGGAAGTTTACAGTTCTTTTTTGGACAAGTGGAGGCTCCTCTAGATGCTGATTGACGTGCATAACAATACAGCCTGGCAGAGCTTTGGCTCGTCTTGCACTGTGAACAGACACGTTATTCCCAGAGGCCCTCCGCTGGGAATGCCAGCACCTCTGCTAGTATGTAGGGCTGCACTGTCAGAAGGAGACCATTGAATCTTTGTGTGTCTGTCTTGGAGGGATTGACCTTGTAGTCGCTCTTGATTGCTCTAACGAATCTTTATGGAAAATTAACACTTTTTCTGCAACTAAGAGTATACTAGTATACTAGTATACTAGTAGTATACTAGTATACTACTTATTTCTTCCATTACCTTAGCAATAGCATAAAGCACTTTATTTCTTCCATTACCTTAGCAATAGCATGAAACTTAGATTTGTGCGTGACTTCAGTAAAACACTGTCGAACTAATTCAGTATAAAATTCCATCCAACATAGCTATATTGTTAAGGGCTGCTGAACTTAATTTGGGTAAGTCTATACAAGTAACTTATGATTTCTGCTCGTCCTGTTGAACGGACTGTATCGTTCTCGAACAGTAGCTTTCTATGCCTGGCCATTCTTCCAAAACATACATATGCAGTCAGTGAATCAGCTGAAGTTTTTAAGCCCAAGTTAATGAACATGGTGATTTTGCTCTTACATGGGTTCTCTTTGGAATTTTTCCCATTTCTGTAACTGGTGTTGTGTAGTGTGGTAAGTCCCTGCAGAATAACATGCATGTGTCACCATTTAGCGTAATACCTCAAGAATACAGTGCTAAAGCAAGGAGATCAAACTAGTGCAAGTCACATTGTCGGTATCATTTAGCTACTGAGGTTGTTCCTGTGCAAAAAAGAGAAAAGCCTATCCCCTTTTGGGTATGCACATCTGAGTTGCGGAGTTTTGCTGGCAGTACGGGATGGGCTGACCCAGCCAGCCTGGGGCTCTGTCTCGCTGATGGCTGTATTTGGGTGCTCCCTGTGAGCCCAGGAGCTCTGCCCTGTCTCAGATACTCTTCCCTCCCTCTCCCCTCTATTAAGAACAGTCAATCTTTAAAAACACTCAAGCATTTAAGTCCCATAAGAAATTTCTGTTTGTCATTTAGTGCTTACAGTGTTTGAGTTTGAAGTTTCAGAGGACCCCAGGCTTTATGCATGGCACTCCTGTGGAGTCACTGTGGACTCAGGCTGTTTCTCTACTCACCATTCCATGTGTCTTGGTGAAGGACAGATCAGTGACATCCCTCAAACTCTAGTTCCTTAGCAGAGTCACTTTGTGAGTAAGGCATGGTCAGTGATCGCTGAGGCCATTTTTTTCTGCCCTGAGGAGCACGGCTAAAGTCTTGTTGCTGGGTGTGAGTGATTCTTTTTTCCCCCAGCACCAGGCTTATTTAGTGGTTCTGCAAGTAATAGGGAAAGCTGCAAGTTTGTTTTCAGGCTTCGCTCAGAGGAAGATAGTTCCTTGCAGTTGGATCCCTTCATCCAGAAGCTCAGTTCCACTTCAGGTCTATAAATCCTCACTGGCCTTTGAAAGTATTCCTTTCCTGGAGAGACATGTTCCCTGAGAAATTTTGGATGTTAGTGTGACAGTGTGGCAGCAAGACGTGTTGCGGCCATGGCCTGTGCGCTGCAGATGCTGTGAATATATCACTTTTGCTTCGTGACTTGTTCTCTGCTCTTCTCCGTGAGGTCAGAAGGTCTTACCATGCATGGGATGTGACCTTTCTTTGGGTGTCTAAGACTTTGTCTTCCTTCGGAGGTGTTCGTGTAGTGCTGTTTATTTGAAACAGACGCGCTTGACCCCAAAGAAGAAATAAAACAGACCACAGTGGGGAAGAGGCAACTGGATCTTTTTCTGGGAAACTTTAAAGATATTCATACAAATCGGGGAGAACATAGCAGCCTTTGATATCATAGCAGTACCCGTCTAAGCAGCCAGTTTACTTATCAGAAGGAGCAAACAAGTCACTATTATTCTTTTGCTTTTGAAAATGAACTGTGCTCTTTTATCAGCACTGGGGAAGTTACAGCATGTGAGAAGTAATCTTTCTTTGAAGGAGATGAGTCTACTCCCTGCTGCACCCAATCATTTCTTCAACGCTCTTCTCTCATATTGCTGTCCTTGCTGAGGATGTGTGGGCTCACCTGCATTGGAGCCTGGTGCTTGGTCTGTTTGATTAAAATAAATGGGGAGGGGACAGGTTGAAATGTGGTCTGAGCACCTGACAGCAGGGGAACTGTGATGAGAGTCATGGTGTTGGCAGGGAAAGCTTTTAAACTTGTATGATACAGATATCCAAGTGCCTTCCTTCAAATAGGATGTGTCTTAAGGAACAGGAGTAACAATATGGGTCTGTGGCTGTTTTCTTTTTCTAGTTTTGTTTTTCTTCTGTTTCCTATAAATGCAAGGCATTAAAGAAGATGGAGAGAACAAGCTGCAAGCTGTAGAAAGCTTTGATGCCCACAAGCTGCTGCAGTCGGAAACAAATTCTTTAAGTGGATTGACTCTGTGTGAGGAAGACAGAAATGAAAATGATTCTCCTACCTTCTTCAGTGTCATGAGCAATAGGTAGTATATGTTGCAGGTGTAAATTACAAGGATTATTGAAACTTTAAGCCCTTAATTGACTCATTTTTAAGTCTGTTCTGTCTGTGAAGAGTTGTATTTGCTGAGATTGTTTAACAAGATTGCATACAGCACAGTAATTGGAGAAGATATTCTTTGTAGAATTGGCTGTACAGAGTAGAGTGGGAGGTTTTTTCCTTGGTTATAATTACAGGCCTTGCTTGCACGCCACCAAATGTGTATTTTCTGCAGTCATTTACTTTAACCTAGTGAAACAAAACCCATGTTGGTGGTTCCATGTCTATAAATTTCACCTCTATGCAAGTGAAGTGGGCATGAAATGTAATTTTGTCTTCAGAATTTGCACAAAAGGACTTGTTAAGGTAACAATCTTTTCCGCTTGTCCTGGACACCAGGTTCAGTGATATTGAACTTCGGGAGGAGGAGGGCATACCAACAGAAGAGTTTCTGGAGTCATGTTATGCAATTGTGCCCGTTCTGGGTAAGCAGCTCTTTCTTTTCATGCCACGGGTGCATCTAACTCCTTTTGACTGCTGCTAGCTGCGAGAAAAGGTGGAGCGGTTGGTTTGGAAAATTTGTTTCTTTGCTAAAGTGATATAGAAATAGTTCCTATCAGCAGAATCAATTTGACTGGTACCAGAAGATGTTTCTTACTCTTTTCCTTTGTAGAGGATCCACTGTTGTTTAGATGGGACCCATGTATAAGCTGTCTGGAAATCTATGGGTATATCTGGAACAGCAATTTCCTGCCCTCAAAAGAACAGCGTGAAATGCCTTGACTGTCTAATACTGCTGACAGCACACTATCAGCTGTACTAGCTATTGCTGCTGTTCGATTTTTCCAAAGACTTCTACCTCCAGCTAGTGAAGTCCCCCACCTGCTTGGCCCTTGAATCTAACAGTAGATGTGGGGACCCTGTAAGCATGCACCCTTTAGAAGACTTCCAAATTGTATGTCGGTGTATTGTAACACTTGGACCAACTGGGGTGGATTGGTTCTACACCAAAGACAGACTTTGGTTTACGTCATTCATTTAGAAGGATTGTTAAGAGAGCAAATTAAATTAATTGTTACTAATACACGAGGACTGGAAAAAGACACAATTTTAAAATATGGCTGCCTTTTTTTTTTTTCTTCCCCTAGACAAACTGGGACCAACTGTTTTTGCTCCTGTTAAAATGGATTTTGTAGGTAATATCAAGGTAACAGCTTATTTCTAACACTGATTTTTTTTTTTTTTTTTAAACAAAATATCTATTTTAGGTACTAAAGCTCAAGAATCTTTATTGTAGAAGTCAATACTGGAAGGCTATTTAATATTTGATAATGTTACCATCTGTCAGATCAGAATGCTGAAATGCCCCTAATTCTGTTCTTTACGGTACATGCTGCGTTTAATAAATCCAGCTGTTGTGCACAAACTTATAAAATATGTGATTGACTGCCAAGTAAAACATCTGTTACACCTAATGAATATGACTTTGATTCTGAGCTGAATAGGTTGTAAGTCATGATGCGATGGTAGCAATATTGACTTTAGACTGTAAAACAAGTGGGGGGAAAAAACCCCGTTCCTCAAACAAGTAGGAGCAAATTAGTGCGTTAAGAAGGAGCTTCACAGCAGGTTGGGGCAGACCCTGCAGCTTCGGTTCTCGTTCTAACAGTCCTTCCAGCTTCAAGTCTGAAAAGGTTTGAAGTGCTACTTATGAGACAAGATGTATTCATAGTGAGACTTTTCATAGCTTTTCTTTCAAGGAAAAAAAAGAAAAGCAAATATATCTCCTGAGTGTATAAGGAACATTGCATACATTCAGATTTGTTTGGTGCAAAGTAAGGCAGATATGCACTTATCTTGCTGAAGATAGCCACTGAAAGACTGAAAATAGCAAGGGGGAAGAATGCTATTTAAAAGAAAAAAAAGTTAATATTTATTGTCAAGTGATAGGCAGCTGCTCCTTTAATGTAGAAGATGACTCTGTTCAACTGCCTCGTGTATTTTCTCTTTTATTTTTGTGAGGAGTTGTGTGTAACAAACTTTGGAATAAATTAAAAAGCTTAAGCATGCCGATGACTGCTAAGTGTAATTGAGAATTTGAAGCTTAGCAGTTGTCAGAAGGTAATCTTGCTTATACTTGAAGCTTGGGACAAATGGGACTTTGCTTGGAGAGCAGGTTGAGTTAACTCCTTCCCACCGGTGTGGAAGATGCCATGTGAACCTAAAGCATTTTGTCGGACAGAAATGGTAGGTTCCACGTAAATCTTTGAGATGCTTTTTTTCGGTTGTGTTAGCCAGATGGCTAGCCAGATGTGTCTGGGGTTGTGCCCTGGGAAGGCGTGCCCAGTGTGGCAGGCCAGCTGTGCCCGTGAGAATTGTGTGATATGGTTGGGGATCTGTGGAATCCCTTTGCAGGGAAGAGTCCTGATAAATAGGTGGTGTTTATAGGACAGGGCACTGTTTCGTCTTAAAAGCCTAAAGCTTTGCCTCTTGTTTTTTCTCCAGAAAATAAACCAGAAATTTATAACCAACAAAGAAGAGTTTGATACCCTTCAGAAGATAGTGCTCCATGAAGTGAATGCCGGCGTAGCACAAGTTAGAAACTCTGCTACGGAGGCTCTCCTGTGGCTGAAAAGGTAACAGCCTCGTATCTACTTACACTATGAACTGCTAAGGTGGAATGAGGGGCCTTTCACCAGTGCAAGCTTATGTACATGGAGCAAACCGGTTACTTTCCACAGGCTCCATCAATCCAAACTGGCTAGGTTCAAGATTAATGTGTTGTCTGTGGTTGTATCGCTGCAATGTTGCCAAAAGGCCTGAAAAAACAATCACAGGCAACCTTTTTTCCCATAAAAGTGAAGTTACAGTGAATGATGGATCCTGCTGCTAGGAGAGGCTGGAGGAGGTGGCTGCATTTTTTTTATTCAGATTGAAAATGGCACCTTAATTCTGAGTTTTATTGCACATCTGAGTTGTATTGCAACTTTGGGGGCTTTGTTATACTTTGGGTTACTTTGTTATAAACATGTTTTCTTTTTATTTTGTGGATTCACCCTGACAGAGGCTTAAAGTTCTTGAAAGGGTTTTTGATGGAAGTGAAGAATGGAGAAAAGAATATCCAAACAGCTCTAAGTAAGTGCCAGTTGCTTTATTCTTCGTGTGCTTCTGAATTTACATACTTGGCTATTTTCCTCCTTGTTTAGAACCTGTGTTTTCTTCTGTGACTAATGATGCAAGTAATCTCCAAGACATAACTTTTTTTAAAATCGCAGTTTTTGAAAATGGCTGTCTTCAGGCAGATTACTAGATAACTGGTCAATATTGATTTAACAGCAGATAAAGATTCCTTTAATTGGCATATTTTTGGCAGGGAAGACAGTCATATCTTAGGGAAAAAAGTGCTTTGTCTCATTCCATTTTCTCTACTGGTTTGCAGCGAGAGCGCTCCCAAATTTGTAGTTGCTCTTGTGTTATTTTTTTAGTTCCTTGTGAGATTGGCCATCACTCTTTGAAATCACCTCTTTGCCAGTATGGCTGTGAATTGCCTGTATCAGTTAGAAGGGAGTTTGTAACAGAAAAGAAGGAATTTTTTCCAAGTACACAATTTCTGACACTTACCTAGTCAGGCTAGTACCCACAGCAAATATAAAACAAAATACAAACCCCTCTTAAACTTGGCTTGGTTATTCCTGAGTAAGACCCTCTCTATATGCATGCAGTCTAATGTTATGATAATCCTTTAAAACAGCTTTAAAACAGCTTTTTTTAAAGCTTGCTTTTTTTTAGCCTCTTTTAAACAGCTAAGCAGTCATCCTATAGGATTAGTAAAACGAAGTACTACACCGAAGTACGTAAGCAGCTCTTGGAAGTGGGACTGTAAATACACTGCTACCAGATGTGGATGTTAAACACCACAGAAAGTCAAGGCACTTATTTGACCTTCTGAGTCTCAAGGCTTCAGCACTGAATTACTTCTTGAATTGCTCTGTGTCCGGAGCAGAGCCATGCTGCTGTTTTTTTTTCTCACTTCTTCCTTCCCTTTCTCCCCCTGAAAAGCTCTTCCATATCTGTTATCACCAGTGCAGCTTTGGTTTACTGTTACAGTTTCTTATTTAGGAGTTACTGTGCTATTTGAATCTCAAGTAAAGATGGAGTATATATTCTCTTTCTACAATCTCAATTATCAAGCTAATGAAATGAAAATAAAAAATGGAATATCCAACAGTTCTTTTGATCTTCTGAGGAACAAACAGCTTTCTAAAGGGATTTGTCTTTACTTGGGTTTTAAATCTAAGCAAACTTCTCAACTTCTGGTGTTTTTAATGTCCCCTATATTTGCTGATAAGGCAGAGAATAGACTTGTCAGTCCTGTTTGCTACACAATACTCTTTTTCTCCTTATTTCATTGCATTTATTACTGTATGCGTTTCTCATAGATTCTCACTCCTACTGTAAAGATAGAAAAGCTGCATTCCCCTGTCATTAGACTGATAGATGAGGAGTACTTCATATTACAGCAAAACTTGTGGCTGTGTTTTACTGACTTTTTACACTCTTCCAATAATAACTGTCTGCAGTCTTTTGAGAAAATATCCTAAAGCAGCAAAATATAAGAGGTTCTCTTTCTTCAAGGTGAACAGCTTGGGGAAAGTATAATACAATGTCAGATACTTAAAAATTCAACTGAAGGACAAGGATGTGAAATGACGACAGTGACAAACTACAACTGGGGAAATATAGCTCAAAGTGTTTGGCTTGGTATATAGAAAGCTTTGTTTATGAAAGTGGAGCTGTCTAGGAACATAACAAGTTGTCAGGGGCACTCACAATAGAGATCCTGAGGATTATTTTAATAAGGGCCTGGTGCTTTTTGTTCCAATGACTCTTGAAACTTGACCCTCGGATGTAAAGAGAGAGTTCTTGGTGAATGCCTGAACTAACCACCTCAATTGAGGCTGGTTAACCATCAGGTTGCAGGATTGTTTCACCCCGTATATTATTTTCTCAGACTTGCACTGAACTGAGAACTAGATAGTAGAAGAAGCGTTAGTTATGAAGCACAGCTAGTCAAATAAAAATTACATTTGCCTTTCTGTCTGTTAGAACACTTACTTGCCGTGGATGAGTTGAAGGAGATTTGACAGTAGAGCTGAGACCCCAATGCAGAAATCCCAAATCTGTCATCTCCTTTCAGTCATAACTTTGGTGCGTAGAAACAGCCATTATTTGCATCCAGCGGCAAGAATATATCCTTAAATAGTTGTTTCTAAGCTCTAAGTTCTCTTCGTGATACAAACTTAAAACTACCATACATCTATCTCTTAATTGATTTTTTTTTTCCCCCTTCTTCCTTTAAGACAATGCTTATGGAAAGACATTACGGCAGCACCATGGTTGGGTTGTCCGCGGGGTCTTTGCGGTAAGTATTGGTTGCTGACAGAGCTGGGGGTCTTGTTAATATGACCTTATGTTGTGTATAATTAATAAACCATGTTAAAATTGTAAGCATGAAAATGAATAGATTCCCTTGTCAGACCTTATTTTCCGTGTGAGGATTGTGGCTATCACTATGTTCAGTAGTGGAACCTGCTTTCTGGAGCCAAAACAGATGGATCACGCTTGCATGCACATTTTTTTCATTATGTGTTTTTCAGCACAGTCTTGCAGGACTATTAAATGAAGAAATGAGGGTCTCAGGTTGCTTTTTTGAGGATTGATCTGTCTTTGGATGTGAGCATTCAAGAAGGGTTAGTGCAGAATGTGTCAGGGAATTGAAGTAGAATATATTGGCTAGAGGAAATTGTTTCTTTTTGTCCAGTCTGGCAGCTCCCCCTCGTGTCTGTCACTGGAAATTATCACTAAAATTATAAAACAAAAAAGAGGAGCCTCATCCAGGCAATCATGACGGAGACTTTGACTGGGAGAAACAGAAATGTTGGGGAAAGCTTTATAAAGAGTGTTTTGAGAATGGGACTTAAATGTTGAAGTGGGTGACACTGGGTTGGGAGCTTCCCTAACAAACTGTACTTTATCTGGGGTTTGTACTTAATTCACTTCCTAAAAATCAGACCTCTCTGAAGATGTCTTAAACTGGGGATATATATAGAGATAATAATAAAAAAAAATATTTTATATATATACATTAGCCTCCCTGTCAGTTAAAAATCTTAACATATGCATGTACACATAAATACATTAAAGCTATGCAATCTAAGTGCAAAGAGGGATGTCTCAGAAGTTTTTCGTGGCTTTAGTTTGGTTTCTTTTCCTGTTCTGTTTTGCAAATCTAAAAGCTTTGGTTCCTCTCCCAGTTAGCTTTAAGGGCAGCTCCAACGTACGAAGACTTTGTGGCAGTTCTTTCTGTAGAGGAGTGTGATCCTCAGGAAGAAACATTTTACAAAGGAATGCAGAGGGACCTCAACATTTACTTACCAGCCATGGAAAAGCAGCTAAATATCTTGGACACTCTCTATGAAGTACATGGTTTGGAGTCAGATGAGGTGGTATGACTACAGCAAGACCATGTCTTAAAACTTCAGGGACTGTGTCTGTTAACAAAGATTTTCTTTCATTTCTTTTTTTTAGACATCGTTTCTGTTCATTGTATCTTTTCAGGTGGGAAGGGTGTTGTGAGTGTTTTTGGGGAAGGGTATGTATGATTTTTATTCTTTTTTGTTAATGCTTGTTTTGTGTTTAAATGCAGAGGTACTGTTTCTCTTTGGGTCATAACTATGTCTGTGATGAATGTTTTTGACTGTTTCTCTCCTGCCTGTGCACTCCCTCTTCTCTTCACCTCATAAAAGTAACAGAGCAGAATTTGGCCTTTGCTCCCGTACCTCAGGAGAGAGCCACACGTGCAGCGGAGCGGTTGGGATGTCAAGATGGAGCCCAGGCAGGTGCTGCTGGCTCTGGCTCTCCCATGCCCTGTGCCCACTCCCTGCGACAGTGTAGGAGGACAGAGGTAGTGAGAGTTATTGTTACTCTGGTAACAGAAGAGAAGGTCAGTTAAATGCCACCTTATAAGGTACGTGGTGCATTTGTCCCTTAATTTGGGTTGAAGCTTTTTAATGCAGCACCTCCCCAAATATTACAGAGGTCTTCATCACAAGCATATGTGGTTGGTGGTCTGAGCTTCCCCAGGAACCAGCCTTTGGAACTGCGGGTCGTGTTCCCTGACCAGCTCCCAGTATGTGCCATGTTCTCCCTGTCAGCTCCTGCCAGTGGGTCACAAGAAATTTGCTGGCACAGACGGGCAGAGGTAATTGCAACAGTGCTTTACACAAGCAATTGAAGATCATGTCCATCATCCTGGTTCATTAAGGTTTTGGTGGATTTTTCTATTTTGGGTTTAGGGTTTTCTTAAATTCACACAAAAACGTAATACTTGCTTTTAAATTGAATACAGCTAGCAGTTTAAAAAGCAGATTTTATTAAAATCCTTCCTAGGCTGCCATTATGGGCAGAGGCTTCATGAAAGTGGACATGAAATGAGTAAAGCGTAGGAGAAGTTAGAATTTGTCACGGAGCCACTACCCATTGGGCCAATTACAAACCTGAAAATCTGAAATGATGTAGAAGTGACTGGAAATTAAGAAAGTAAGATTTGCCCTTTTTCCCGTTTTGCTGATACAGTTAAAAATGTGCTCCTTAACACTGCTGCTATTAAAAATAATAAAGAAGTCCTTTTAGCTAGATACAGTTAAGGACAAAATTCCTAGCTGTGTTGATGACTAGAAGGCTGTCTGTGAATTACTGACTGCCCATTCAAGGCATAAATGGGTCTCTCAGTGGTGACCTAGGGCTTCAGATGGCTTTGTGCAAAGAGTTGAGTTGTGTGCAGGAGGAGAGAAGACTGTGCTAATGAGGTACTTAGAATTAGTAAATCTTCATAAATACAGGAGAAGTTTCAGTGTCACCATACTCACAGGAGAAGTACTGGCTTTTGCTAAGCTAAAAACCATGTTGTCAGTAAAATGAATGTACTGCAGGCCTGCTGCCCGGCATCACTCTGTGATGGGAGCCTCTCTGCACACCGTATACTTGATCCTTTCTAAAGAGCCTAGCATTGCGAGCTTTAAGAAAAGCATATGATGCTTGAAGAAAAGACCAAACATCACACTTAGTGTATAAAGCAAAATACCAGAACTGTAATTAGGCATTTAAACAGTGTGTCTTGTTCCTGTCATCTTCTCTGAGGTGTGCCTATCTGTAGTTCCTACATCCTTCCAAAGGGAATCAGAAGGATGTGGGGGTTTTAGTTTTTTGGTTTTTCTTAAATTAAGTAGTATATATTTATGCCTGAGTACAAAGTCAAAACTTTTGACCAAAGCTCCATTCAATTATTTCACTACTCGCAGTGCTAAAAATGAAGCAAAGAGCCTTTGGGATTTGGCTGTCTGCTTCTTCTAAGCATAAATGCAAAGAAACCACCCCTGCAGCAGAACAACCAACCCTCCACCCTGTGTGGTTTCCTCAGGGTTTTTGGCTATTATGTGGGAAACTTTGCTGTAATAGTTCTTAGCTGAATGCTCTGGGGAGGTAATGGAGACCACATTTCCACAAAATATCAGCTGGGTTATGGAGAGAGCAGGAAGAGATCCCTTTTCTCTAGAAATTAACTGTGAGATCATGATGAAAATTGGCTTCCCTTTTTGCTCTAAGCTTTTCCAGTAGCAAGAAACGGTATTCAGCACTTAAAGTCTTGGAGATATTTTTGGGTTTTCTGTTTGTTTTGTTTTGTTTTTTAACTAGCGGGAGAACCACTGGTTTGTTAGTAGTGCATCAGACTCAACGTTTGATGCAAGAAATAAGGAGGCTTTATTTTGTAAGCAGAGAACTTAACAGCTTCATTGGGCCATTAGCTTCAGCAATTACTAACTTCTACCGTTCTTTCTTCTAACAAATAGACAGTGGTCCACATTGCATATCCTCTAATCAGCGTGGCACCCTGCCTCAGAGCAGGCTTTCTTGTCTTGCTCTTCTCTGTAAAGTTGGTATTTCTGAGAATGTTCTTAGGAGACCATGGCTTCAGGAGACCCCTGTGTGCTTGTTGTTAAATAGGGGACTTGTAGAGAAGGAATTGAGCAAGGTCTCCTCGCCTTCAAAACTTGTACTTCACCATGCACTGCTCTTGCAGGGCATTGAGCATTTCTAAGACGAACAAATGATGTCTTTCCAGTCTTTTCCACCACTGAGAAAGAAACCCATGCAGCATGTTGCAGAGCCGAACTCCAAGTTACACCTCTAAGGATGCAATGGACCAGATGAGCAAGTGGAAGCAAATACTCTGCTAGACAATTCACTTCTTTCTTTTCACAGCTTGTGATGTCAGTTTGGCAAGCAGAGAGGATTGCTTTTGATTTTAATAATTGTCGAGAACAAGCAACTAAGTTTTGGCCTTCAAATTTAGAATTGAAGACAAGGTCGGTGTTTTCTATTTGATTTGTTTGGTTCGTTGATTGGTTAGGGTTGTTTTGGTTTTTTTAATGGCTGACATTTATGAACAACTGACCTGCATACTGGTAGAGGTCCATATGACTCTCAGATAACAGCACCCTTGCTCTGTATACTTTACATGAACTGCTTTGGTTTCTTAAACTGCACTAGTCTGAAGTTTTGCGTCCCTTTCCTTTAGAAACGCTTTCGGCCGTTTCCTTCAATGTCTAACAGTTGCATATTCTCAGGGATTTTACTTAGCCATGGCAAAACACGAGTAATCACAGCCTTACCCTAGGGCAGTAAGGCTGCTTTTTGTGAAATTGGTATAGCTGAGCGTAGAACTCTGATACAGCATATGACACTGACAGTGTCTATCCAGTGCGCATCCTTGCTGAGACATGGTAAATCCCAAAGCAATCTTATAGAAGTGCTATCTAGTACTAAACAATGGCAGTCAGCATATTTGAATAGAGATCGTACACACATCTTTGTAATACAGTGCCGTTGGCGTTAGAGCAGAGCTCTCAAATAATTTCAGTCAAGTTCTGCTTAGCAATGGGAGGCTTTTATTTATTTTATTTATTTTTTTGTTACTTTTTTAAAACAAACTATGTTCTGGAGCCCCCTCTGCTATTTTAAGACACCATACTCAGTTGCATATTGAAGTTCTGTGACATTACAGTTGTAGAATATGAACTGGATACTCAAGTGCTTTAGTGTAAACTTAAGGAGTCATTGAAACATCCCATCTTGACACTGTTGTAATATGGGTCTCCCTTTAACAGATGCACTTAAAGTTAAGGGCCATATACCTTCACTTACAAGCTTTTTGTAAAGCATCATCAGGCTTTAGGTTACAGCTGTTTGCTTTAAAAATGTTTCATAGTTTGAAAAGTGTCACTTGGTTTGCTTCACGTATAAAAAGTATGCCCAAAATGTGCTCCAGTTGTTTGCAGCATGCAGGCAAAGGGGTGTGGACCATTCTAGAAAACAGTGTTATGTATGTCCATATGCTGGACCTTCTAACCATTTCTTTACATTATCAATTCAGCTTTTGTGAAAAGCTTTAGGGAACCCTAAAATGCCTTTTAGACACCAGAAAAGATCATTAGCACGTTCCTATCTGGCTGTCTTTCCCTCTTCCCCCACCTGGTGACCACCCCTTCCTTGCCTTCCATTCCTCAACTTCTTTGCTGCCAGATTGTTGCTGTCAAGTTGAAGTATCTCTCCATAAGAGTGCAAAGCAGGAAGTTTTGTAAATGATAAAAATGTAAACTTGGAAAATCAGACCTGAATTATTTGGCAGGGACAAAACCTACAGTCAGATGGAGAATGTGCTGCTTTTCTCCGAAGTTTCTCCCTGGTTTGACATATTTTGCCAGGAAAACCACACCACCTTGAACTTTTAATTTCACCAATGAAATTTAAATTGGGACACTTCAGACTTGGCAGTTCTACCTCTTACGAGTGAAAGCACAGGGATTTTTTTTTTTTTTTAATTGACTTATTTCTGTTCTCTTGCCTGCATAGAACAGATAACAAAAAGAGAAGGGGGGCAAGAATAACTGAACTTATGCCTCTCTGCTAACCTCTGTAGCCCCTTGGTGAACAAACCCTGCAAACTACTGCATGCTCCAAGCAATATAAAATCACCCTCGTGCAGAAGGGGTTTCATAGCGCACTTACTGGCTCTGAGCAAGCCCAGACAGTAGCTGATCCTGCTCACAGTTCACTTGAGGATTTAAGCACTTGCTTTAAAGTTAGAACATAGGCATATGCTTCACTTAAACACACGCTCACCCTCCCACTGGCATGCACTTCTTCAAAATGTGGCCTTTGGCTATCATTTTTAATATCCCTTTCTTGGTATACTATTTCTCCTCCCCAAAGACTCCAGATGTGCTAAAGGGGTATTTTTAATATATGAAACTTCCTTGTTTTCATATCCTGATTTTTGCTTAACACTAAGTTTGTTTGCTTTATTTTGTATTGCAGCATTCAGGGGGTCCAAAACTTATTCTTTAATTCCTTTATTTAAAGCCATCTTGAAAGTTTGAGATTTATGTCTACTTGAAACTAAACAAGAAAATTGCATTCCAGAATATGGTGACTAAACTGAAAACCAAAGCAGCTTGCTTTTGTGCTTTCCTTTCCTATTTTCTTTCTTTTTTTCAAGCCAATTTTGAGCATACTTTTTATCAATGTCAAGCTGAGCTTACTGCAAGCCTTACTTGTACATACTAAAATATATTACATACATACTGAAATACATTTAAAGATGAAGAGAAGGTATATTGCCTCAAACTTTAAATTTACTTAATTCTAAGGGCTTGTTCATGCCCCCAAAATCACCTCTTCCAGTGTAAGCATTACACAAATTGTGCTGTCATAAGCAGTTCAGTCTTGAAATACTTTGGAGTTTCCAGTCTGCATCATCTCTCAAATCATACAGCATCTGTCTCTTTTCTTTTGGAGCATTGTTAAGACCTTTGTCAGACTTTTATATTATTTCATTATAATAAACTTATTTTAAATAAGCATGTTTTAAAATCTCGCTTTCTCCTTGCATGCATTTTGTTTCTTTTATTACAATAGAGGGCCTAAAGTGCTCTTCAGGACTGCATCTGTTCTAGGTACTGTGTGAACAGTCGAAAACAGTATGTTTCTGGTTCATAGAAACTACCTGTATGTATCTTTGTATGAAGAATGTTAACACACATGGAGCCTGTTTTGATTACGAGAATAAAAGCTCTGTCTGGCATATGGTTGTGGGTCCTTGGCCAGTGTAAATACATGAAGGCTGTAGTTACAAAAGCCAGCCTGTCAGTGTGAGAGGAATTTGTGTTTTAAGACTGCATGTATTATTATGGCCTTCTTTTGCCTGGATTTGAATGTCTTCTCTAGAAGTTTCTGAAGTCTTTGAAATCCCTGTGTGGTCATCTTGAGATGCAGATCAAGACTAGTGGTCCTTACTTAACATGGGTGTAACATCTCCCTCCCCCCCCCCGCCTTTTCTTTCTCTCTCTCTGTATAAACACAGAGTGGACGTGCGAGCAGATCTATGATACCCAGTCATCTCTAGCAAGGGCAAGTCTCTCTGTTAAATGGCAACGTGTCGCGGAGGCATTTTCTCAGCTGGGGAAGAGCAGATGAGACTGAGCCCCTGCCTGTGCCTAACCAGCCCTGTGGCAGAGGGGAGGATGCATGTATCCTGTTGCAGCAACAGCAGCCCTGCTCAGCTAGAACTGGCTGTCTCCTGTGGGATACAGGAGTCTCTGAACCCTTCTAATTGCAGCGGGCCCCAGAGCATCAGCTCTGCAAAGGCTTAGAGCTGCATTTGCTTCAGCGAGGGCTGAGCTCTGGCAGGAGCCCCAAACTCAGCATCCCTCTGTCTCATCTGCTGGGGCTGAGCTGGTGGATAGCTAGCAACTCAGTGAGGGATGAATAGTTTAGAAGGCCTCCTGGGGCAGAGATCACATCCCTTTTTCACCACCCCAGGGCTTTATCCATCTTCTCTCCTTCCTAAGGAAATGAGCAGGTTATCAGTCATGAGACCCTAGCAGTTCCAGCTTTGTGTGGTGCAGCTAAATAACAACAGTTGTGTCACTAATGTTTTTAGAGGTCCCCCTAAGACACTGTCTTGGCCCTGTTCCGTGGGCATGTGGAAATAACTTGGCATGTGGGTGAGCCTGGGTGCCACTGGCATGAGCTGTCATTGCAGCCATGGCGCAGATTGCTTTGGTGGCTCCCCTGAAGTGTCAGCTGTGCCACAACAAACCAATGAGCCCAGTTCACTGTATTACCTGGCAGCTCCTCCGAAGCCATGCTGTTATGTGTCGCAGTTGGATGGGGCTGCTCCTGGGGCAGAGCCCTGTCCTACGCAGGGTCGGCACTTCTGGTGTTGGTATCTGTACTGTGTTACGTTGTACTAGACAGCTGTAGCTCTTCACACTGAAACAAAGGATGTACACAGAGACAGACGTTAAAAGGAAAAGCAGAACGTGGTGGTTGTGGTGAGGAGGTCTGCGGCCGTGTGCGCAGGGACTGTCTGCCAGCGTCAGTCATTGGAGTCACCTCCGTAACATGCTCTGCTCTCCTAAATAGCCGAACACAGGTCAGCAGCACTGCACAGAAGTACGCTAATAGAAACCCCATGCACAAAAGGAATCTCCCAGGCAAGTATCTCCTCACCACAGCTTCCACTGGTTAAAAAAAGCAAATCTGTTGCCTTTACGGGATCCCAGATGGACTGCAGAAAGAGCCCCAGCTAAAGCTTTGACAGAGTTTGTGATGTTTGTTAGTAAAGGTCATAGACTGCCATAGTGGCTGCTAAATTCCTGTCCCCACCCCTGTCCCTACAGGAATCCAGATCCATGGTTCGAAATAAAAACTGGTGTGCTGAACGTGTAGGGTTCATAGGAACGCACAGGTGCTGCTGTTAAAATGGGAAGTTCAAAGAGGACACATTAAAGATTAAGCAACAACCAAAATTTTTTTTTTTTTTTTAGGGTTCTCCTATATGGAAAAAGACTATTTTCTGAATTTAAGGGGGAAAGGCAATGCAAGCTCACAGCACCAAAGTTTTGACCAATGCAACCAGGCAGAGCAAAACCTTTACCAGGTTGCTTGCTTTTTAGCCCAGCTGGAAACCCTGCTATGCTGGGGGCAGCGTGGGGCCGGCGTGCAGTTTTACTGCCCTATGGGAAATACAAAGCTATTGAAATGCAGAATACGGGACCATAATTTGGTGCTACAGCCCGGACGGAGCACAGGTTTTGAACACTAGTTTAATGGGTTTGCACAAAGCTGTTCCCCGAATCTGAGCCATGAGGAGAAAAGTTTTCTTTATCATTTGGGGACTGGTAGAATAATTGTCAAGCACAAGTACTAGGACTGAGAAAAGGAAGTGCAGGAGATGCTGCAGTATGTCAAACACTTCCAGACATTGGTGCAACCAAGCTAAGTGTCTGTCTGTCCATCTGGAAGATTTCATCCAAGATGTTACTATGTATTTTTTCCTAATATTTCAATATATTAACCCAAATATATTTCTTAATTAACAGATATTTATTCATCTCCTTCTGTGTCTAACACAGATTTTAGATTTGTTTCTTGTGTATCATTAAAAAAACCACATCAGCCTTAGAAAGCTTCCAGCTTCCCTTCCCTGCCCCGTGAGGGGATGTTTCCCAGAGCAGCTGCAGTGACGGCAGTGCAGGCTCAACCCCCAACTTTGGGGATTAGGGAAAAAGGCTTTTCCAAGTTTTGTTGCATTCTTGCATTCCCTTAACCTTCACCTTTTACCAGCCCGTATTACTTTGCTGGTGTTCCAGCTTGCAAGGTCTGGTAAAATTTCTCCAGGGTCTTCCGCTGTTTACCCACAGCTTTAGCAAGGCGTCACCATTAGTGCAGGAGTTTTGCCTGCAGCAGGAGGAGCTGAAATTGGTGATACTTGTGTCCTTCCAGAGCTGTCGATCAAAGAGTCACTGAGATGCTGCTTCCCTGTCAGGGCCCCCAACAGGTCCTGGTGCCAACCAGCAGCATTTGGCCACTTTCTAAGTGCTTTTGGAAAGATGCACTGGTGTGTGGCCTGTGCAAAGTCCTGCAGCGACGCCAAAGAGAGAACAGCTCACTGTTTTCTCAAAATCAAACAGATCTGAGACTTCAAAATGCATTTTGCATCAATTTGTCTTCGTACCAGGGCTCCTGCTCCAGCTATGGCTTTCCGCCAAAATAATTTCCAATCAATTTAGCATCTGTTTCCAGTGTTGGTATCACCAGCTCATCTGTAGTCTTCAGAGACCAGACGTGCCTCACATAGTTTCCTATAGGTCATAGTTTTCCACTTGCTTTCTTGCTTAGCAGCTGGTACCCAACCTTCTTCCTGTAAGCGAGAGGAAGCTGTGTGCCATGCAGCCTGCGCAGCCTCTGCTGTGTTGCCACCGCTCGCCTACCCTGCTTTGTCCCTAACGTGACATTTGAGCTGCGGTCTCAGGTATTTGACATTCGCTGAGCCCAACGCTCCACGTCCCACGCATTGAGTGGCAGCCAGCTTTCCCAAAACCAACAAAACAAGAAGCTTTGCCCCACAGGCAGGACACACCTGCGTGTGCAGCGGAGTGCTGCGGATGTCGCTGCAAAACACGTGCCCCTTGGAGCGCTGTGGTGGCTGGGAGAGCTTTCTTGCCAAAAACACGGTGGGAGATCCTCGCCAAGAGCAAGAGGGACGCTCTCCCACACAGAGCTCCGTTCTGCTGCCCCTGGCCCTTGTGTTGAGGCACCGCCAGTCCTGCCTCACCAGATGTGCCAGCCAGGCACAGGGGCCTTCCTGCAGGCGCTTGTCTGTAAGGAGTCGTCCCCTTGTCGGGGACATGCTGAATGTCCCAGTTGCACATTGGATCCTGCCAGGACATTTCACAATTTATTTTCTTCAATCCGGCTTATTAAATTCCCCTTCCCCCCCCAGTCTTTTAAGAATTTGTATTTTCTCACCTTTAATTTACAGCACATTGTCAGTGTATAAATAGTCACTTCTACTTTTACCCGCCTCACACTTCATCAGTCACATTGAGCAGGCTGCTCTCCCCGCGGGCTCGAGCCAGCCCCTGGGTGGAAGCTGGGGAAAACCCCGGACTATTTCAAAGAACTTGGACGTGCTTCTTGTCAGCCAGCCCAAAAGTTTCTTCGTGTGGCACTTTGTTTCCTTTTATCAGTCCTTTGCTTGTGTGGAGAGTTCATACATCCAGGCTACGCTCCTTCTGAAATAGGGCTCTCTTCTGTCGAAGCTCTTCTGCTTTGGATAAAGTAATTAAATATTAATTTACATTTTCTTAAGCCTGTATCATCGGGCAGTGTGAACAGACTGTGAATATGTAGCTGTTATCAGTACAGGGAGAGGGTTCATCTGTTCACATTTGTATTTTTTTGTCCAAAGACCATCTCAAATGGAGCTCTGCTTTCACCTATTGATACAGATGCTTAAAAACATATGAAAGCAGGATATTCCTGCACAAATGTAACTTTTCAAAAATAACTATTTGTTATTACCCTTTTTATTAAAACAGAAAGAAGCAAAGAAATAATCAGCCCTCTGCTGAGGGAGTGCTGCCTTAAAGGACTTTTCTTGTGGGCTTCAAAGTTTGGTGAAACCAAGAGAGGGTCTGGAAAACTGCCTTGGTTTATGTCCCTAAATAAACATCAGACAGATCTGACCATCTCCGTAAATCAGAGCTGTCAAGTGTGTGTCCCTCAGCCTCAGCAACAACCTTCAGTTGAGCCATAGGTGGTGAGGGTGCGGAGGGGAACTCCTTCCACTCCCAAATCCCGATGCAATGCATCTGCCATTGATACAGTAGAAATTAAGTCTTCAATCGTCTCATATGGATGTGCTCACCAAACAGACCACCCTCTGTGAAACCTGGGCATGGGTGTTGCAGGCAAGGAGGGAAATCTGAGCCACCCGGCATCGCCCGCACAGTGCTGCATGGCACTGCAGAAACCCCACTGCTGAGACATCGCTAACCGCCTTTTGGGTGGTTTTGCATTTCGAGGGAAGCTTTGCCTCTCTTTACCCTGCAGCTAGAGTCCCACCATCCTCAAGGCTGCAAAATACAGGAGTCCTATGGGTAAAGAGAGCATGGGTTTCCCCTTACAAATGGCCTAACAGATACTTGACTGGAATCATCACGTTATTTGTATGTCCTTAGGGCTCAGTTCTTCCTTGCCTATACCCAGTACAAGCTCTCTTATGTCAACCTATTTGCCCCAAGGGCCAGTCACAGCAGTTCAATCCTCTCTGCCATGTGGTTACTCCCTGGCAAACCTACAGGACATTATTGCTCATCAAATAATGGGATAGTGTGGAGCAGAGAAGAAATATTTAACGTCTTTAGATTAGCATAACAACTCGGTCTCAGACAGTTTAAGACAGAGCCTGCTGACCCCAGGCAGCAACAGGTACAGCTCCCCGGCTTTATTTAGAAGCTGTAATCCTGCAGTATTTCACACCAGATGTGTTGCTCAGAAAGTCCTGGCACAGAGCAAGCCTCTCTGCCCTTCCCTGCACCCACCAAGACCAGTGAGATTACCAGCTTTACCCCACCGGTCCCACGCTTCTGCTTTGGGGTTACTGCTTGGTTTGACAACTAATCTTTGGTCACATGACAGCAAAACAGTAACTCGTCACTACTGCCACCAGATGGTTTATCTGAACGCACTGGAGCAACACAGCTTAAATCTGGCTTTTTATTGTACTTCATGACCAGCCTCCCTCTGGTTTTTGGCCCGTAGTGTACACATTTCCACAGGACACTTCGGGACAGTTCAGTTGCCAACTATTCTCTGTTTCTTACCTCTAATCAGTCATCCTCCCTTTTAAATCTGGTCACAACTCAAAATCTAAGCAGTCCTCAATATTATCTTGCTTGGCACATCCTGTCCTCAGAGCAGTAGTGCCAGGTAGGTAAGAGGACAAACCCAATGGAAATGTGTAAAAGAAATTATATTGCTATGAAGTGTCAGGGTTGCCAGGTTCCCCTATATGTTTGTCCATCAAATAACCTCTGAGAGCAAGGCATGGGAAACACCGAACATAACCTGCCCCAAATGTCTAACTGGCTCAGCGCAGCCTCCCCCAGCTCCTGTGTGGTGAGTTTCGTGGGGGAACATGGCCGACGGAAATGAGAAGGGGGCTCTTCTCTTCCAAACAAAATTCATCACTAAAAAGTTTCTGGGCCCCCGCAATGGGGCTGAGGGACAGTATGGGGTCCCAAAGCTATTCCCTCTTTGCTACACCAAATTGGAGACACACTGGTTAAGAGGGCAAAGGAAAAGAAGTCTTACACAGCTGCATTTTCACGTCTTAAGTCAGCACTCAGTAGTGGTTCAGTGAGAAATGCTGTCGGGTGCCTCTTCCTCCTGGGAGAGTGATGGTGAATAACTGTCCCCGCACTGCTCCCCCTGCATGGGGGATGCTGAGGATCCTGACAGGTCTCTGTCTCCTCTCCAGGATGAATCCTGAAAGCTTCCCCCCACGCCTGGCCCAAGAGTCAAACACATACATCTTGCCAGAGGCTAGAATTTAATGCTGATGTCAGTTCGTTCACTTATTAAACGGTGACACTTTAGACCGGCTGAGAGAGGGTCATCAGTTGCTGAGTTTCTAAATATACTAAACGCACTGCTGTGTGAGGAGGTTAGTGTTACATCCCCTTCTTCCTGGCTGATTTATCATGCCGTTACCTCAGATTCCTGCTCTGTCAAGGCTCTGCCTTTGTGTTGTCACACACCAGCCAGGCAGACTCCTGGCCGCACCTGCAAAACAGCGCGGGGAGTGCTTTATCCTTCCCTGTATCCTGCAGGAGATGCGTTGGCCAGTAGCGTTGGCCCTGGGGACAGCCCGGCAGATAGCTTTTCCTGAAGAGTGTGAGATGCTCCGATGCACGTGTGGCACGAGGCCCCTTCCTGCCCTGAGCACGACGGCACCGCAGTGCCCTGCAGTACCACTTGGCTTTGCTATGGGAGGGTTTGATAGGTTCAGCTCCATGGTTCTCTTTCCCCCTCTTTTCCCAAAGAAAATGCTGAGCAGTACCTTGTGCAGGGAGGGCTACTTGTTCAGTAGCGCGTGAGAAGGCCGCAGCAAAATACAGCTGTTTAAACCCTATTCTCTCTTACTCGAGAACATTGTGCATCCAAACCGGAGCCTCCATCAGATGCACAGGAAACTGTCAGAGTTAATTAAAAGCCCTAAAAGGCCAGAGCTATAACTCAGTGCTTTTTAAGCGCCAAGATTTTGTTGGGGTGGACGGAGGGAAATAGCCACTAATGTAATTTCCAGCAGGAGTACACTCCTCTAACATAATTTGACCTGGCTACCTTTTCAAACGCAGCCTTTCCTCGGCTGGGCTGGTTCAGGGCCTTCCTCCTAAATGCCCCAGTAATTACCGATGCAATGAAAGCATGTGTCCAGGTTTTGCTTTGGCCTCTTCAGACCTGGAGTGACACCAGCCTTCAGTGCAGAGGACCCCCAGTTTGCAGCAAAGAGCACATTGCCGGGCATGTAACTGAATGCATTAATACAGTGGGGTTTTTTCACTGACCATGTTCAATAAAGACACAAAATGGCTCATTTGCTTCGGCTTTGTTCCTTTTTTCTCTTTGATTAAGGTTTGGCAGTGCTCAGACAGTCTGCAAGTTGCACGGTCCCTTACCAGATCAATAAGCATCAGTTACTCTGAACCGAATTCCTGATCCCAATTTTACATTCACTAGCTGCCTGCTTTAGTTTGTCTTTCTGCCAGCACCTTACGTTGCCTGTAGCAGAGTTCAATAGCCCAGTACTCGGTGCTTTCCATGCAAGAGAATGGTTTCCAGGGAAGGGACGCTTGCTTTGCTGTATCCATCTCCTTAGGCAAAAGCTATCAGAGGAAGAACTTGAAAGTCCATCACAAAGTGCTCTCTGTTGCCTCACCCTTTGTGAATTAAAACATGATTTTTCCAACAACTCTTTAAAGATCTTGCGGCATTGCCTTGCCTGCATAATACACTTGAGTATCATCGAAGAATCACAGCACAGCACTGGTTTACTTCTCTTGGGTTTATTTTGGTCTTCTTTTTTTAATACATGCCCTGATTTTATGTGGCAGCAGAGTGCCAAAGCTATTGAATTGTTCCCAAAAGCAGCTAACTGGGGACTTACTACTGTTATTACCCATAAACAGCTGGTGCTCAAGGACAGTGCCTGTTCTGGGGGACTCCCAGTTTAAGGATAACCACCAATCCCCTCTCCCCTTGTCCAAATCAATGGGATTGAAATGGGAATTACACCACGCGATTTTTAGAGACATTGAGGTTGACTTCTTTAAGAAGCCATCCTTTAAGAAGGTAAGAACCGTGGCCAAGGGGCTTTGCTGTGACATTTGCGGGGCTGCGACATGCAGAAGATGTTAGAAAAGGGATGACGTGAAAGGCTGAAAAAGAAGCTGATGAAACCCAGTGCCTGCAGAGCAGCGAGGGCGTTGCAGGGTTTTGGAGGGGCTACAAAGGGTATGAACTTTGGTGCCGTTAAAGGAAATCATAAGAACAAAGAAAGGAGGTGATGAGCTGCATGGCCAGATTTATGGGCAAGGACGGGGTTGGCACCTACAATTTTGAATGATCTGAAGTGAAGAGAGACATGACGTAGGCATCTGGGAAGCCAGAGAGGTGAATGTCAGAGAAGCTGAGCTTTTAGAAAGGACAGGCAGAAAATATACCGCCCCAAAGACTCATTCATTCTCTGGCTGTCAATACACTTCCATTGCCCCTGGGGACAGACAGCACTGCCCTTCTCTGGGATGCCCTGTTGTACACAAAAGCCTCGGGCGGACAGACTTTCTGGCTGCTACTGTAAGGCAGGAGCCTCTTCCCGAAGCCTGGGTGCCGGCTGCTGGGAGTGACCAGACCCTAGGTGCCAACATCGCTGTTCCCATCATCCATCAGCACCCAACCCCGTTGTTTTCTGGTTTGCAGACGTCATCTCAGCCTCTGGTAGGAGTTACAAACCAGTCAGTACGTTACGGGGTAGCAAGAGGAGATAATCCCCCAAACAACAGCCCAAAGCCTTATTAAAAGTAGTCTATGTGACACCGATTACAATCAGAAATCAATGAAAGCACATGGTGTGTTGCATGGGTCAGTTTGGGGCTGAGGCAGCAGCAAGAGCGGGTGCGGGGATGCAAAGTCGCACTCCTGGGCTGTGCACGCCGGTGCGCCTGCACAGAGCCGGGTCCAGCGGCAGGCAGGGAGAAGCAGCAGGCGTGGGAGAGGAGGCACTGGTTTTTTTCCCTCTCATCTTAAACTACGTAATTATATTTAAAAACTGTGTTGTTAAACCCAAAATGAAGTAAGTCAAAGTAAGGACATACCAAAACTAAGGTAGCATGATTTATTGACATGAGCTGCTAATACACGCAGTAGGTAACTACATATATTTAATCATATATTAAGTGCAAGCTGGATTTTTAGTACACATTTAATACAGCACATGGTGTAAGCTCATACTATTTTTGTATTCCTCTGGAGTTGCATACTAATCATTAAAAAACTTCCCTGCAAGCATTTGCTGCTACGAAAGGCCAAGGAACTGAAATACCTCAATTAACTTTTGAACCAGACTTGCCACAATGTGTTAAGAAACTCAGAGAAGGAGGGAAGATAATTCACAGCAGACCAGGCACCATCCAGCTGAAGAATCCCTGATTAATAATAAAGCAGGTATGTCAGAAATAAGGAGGAATTATTTTTTTTTATAAGGAGGAAAAAAAATTTTTTTTGCCATTTTTAAAATCATATGTACTTAACACCCTACCAGATGTTTTTCTTTTGCTTTATCATCTGAGGGGAAGAAGACAGTAATGGTAGTAAGAAACTTGTTTCATGTCTTTTTTTTTTTCCCTTATATTTACATTCCTTTCTTTCTGTTAAGATGCTGAATTGTTTGTGCTGTATTAATAAAGTCTATTTAAAATCCATGCTTTGTGAACGTTTTCTGACCAGAGTGAGGCACCCCTTCCTGAACATGTGCAGCATAGTAGAATTTTACCTATGCAATCACAACTCCTGTTCACATTTCCTCCCCTCCGTGCGCTTGGCTTTGCAACTTCAATGTCCTTCGGAGGTAGGAGCTTTTAAAAATGATGCGACTTAAAACTGAAGGTGAAAGGCCACTGGGATTACCAAATTTCTCAAAGACTCCAGCTTTTTTTGGGGGTAGAGATGAACTCCTTGGAGAAGGTGAGGAGTTCAGATGAAGTCTCTCCAAGCCCAGGATGGTAACACTCAGCAGATGCTGCCAGAGGTTCAGCCAGAGGGTTGGCCAGCAGGACGTGGCGCTGAGGATGTGGCTGTCCCCGGGAGCCTCCTGCCGGGATACACGCTCCCGCGTGCTGTGATGCTGCTGGAACCCGCCGCTTGCACAAGCACAGGAAATCAAAAGGCAGCTGTGCTCGTGCCCAGGTTTCCAGAGCTTGTGTCGGGCAAGTTCCTTGGCCCAGTGGTTCCTTGACCTTTCATTAAGACCTCTGTTTAAAAAAAAAATGCAACGAGAAGAAAAATTTTGAACTATTGAACTGGGCTACAGATACTGGTGGCTTGACTTCACAGCAGCATAAAGAGCCCAGGTAAGCGGTAGCCACAAAGAGTACACTAATTTTGTTTTTGTTTTTTTTGATTGGTGATTTCCAGTATCACTTTGGACATGCAGAGTTAAAGTCTTCTATACAGGTGGTAAAAGTTGTATCCCTTTCTTGATTACTTTAATGCATTATCATTATAACGCAACATCCACCTTTATTTAACCTTTACCGAAGCACCAGTGTAAGTGCAGCTGTTGCAGTGCCGTCACTAGTACAGATAACTCAAACATTTCAAACAGTTGTGTACAGCATCAATGGCGAAGCAGAAAAGAGTGGCTTGTATGAAAATAACACCTTGATTTGAGGCTTTTAGTCCTGAATTCTGCACATCCTTTGTTTCATTTTCTTCTGTTATAGACTCTTTTTCACATAACATTTAATATGCTTCCCATGTGAAATTTGCTCTTTAATGCTTGCTAATAAATAAGTATATAATTACCCTGACTCCTATCAGAGCTAATATAGTTGAACAAACTTTCTGAAAAACAAAAATACATGTACATTACACAGCATGAATGAGCATCCATAAATGCCCTACTCCAAGATCTGATTTACAGCGATACAAAAGTGAGAATGTACACTGGGGGGTACCCCAGACATGATGGTGGAAACAGCGAGCGGGAGAGAGGGGGAGAGAGGACAGGGTATGACCGGTAACTGAATGATGGTGGTCAGGTGGACAAGGGGATGAAAACGAAAAGACCTTCCAGTGTGGAAATCAGAGTGAAGGCGATGTGTACGTGGTCACGCTGTGGTTTCAGGCAGGTAACCGATGCTGTCCCAGCCCCTTTGGGGTCACGCAGAGCCCAGTCAGCTCGACAGAGGTGAAAAATACGGAAATATGTTCCTTCTTTATCTTCCATCCTTGTCTGACTTTCTCCTGGGAGAGAGCTCCTTGGCTATTTCACAGTTTATTTGTCAAGTTTGGCCTTTGTGGTCTGCAGTTTCAGGCCTGCTGTGACTGCTTGCGTTTCCGTGCATGCACACAGACACACACAGCCAAAGGTCTTAGCCCAAAGGTGAAGTTAACCAGCTTTTTTGCCTGATTTGCTGATCTTTAAAGCACTTACTGAAGGTCCTTTGCTCCTTCGACCCACGAAGGTGTATAGTTAACCTTAATGTCGCTGAAGTCATCGCTTACGTGGATACAACACTTGCAAAGTTCACATTGTAATAAAAGTCTCTATAAACACCGCATCCAAGATATGCTTCGTGTTTATGCTGAGAAGGTTTAAAGACAAAGACCCTGAAGAGCTTACATGTAGGTTTAACAGTGCTAAGTCGAGGTAATTGTTACACGATATTCCTGGTTAGTGAAATTCAGTTTCCAGTAGCTTAACGTCGCATTTGTGACGGAGAGCAAGTTGCCATCCACAGCCACATGGAAGTCTTACTGGCAGACACTGTTTGACATTTCTCTATTAAGACAGGATGCAGTGGTCCTATTTTTTCCCAATCTGAGTTAATTTAAAAAAAAAAAAAAAATCTGAAAATGGCCATCAGCAGCATGACGTCTGTTTGTTTTCACACAGAGGTGGGTAGGGTTTTTTTTTTGTCCCGGTCCTTCTTGGTTAGATGATAGTGTAGCACCTAGCACCCCGCTACATGTGGGATGCTACCCACCTCCGCTCCCGTCATGTGAAGTATCGACACTGTGTAGAGTCAATGTAGCAGTAAGAAGTGCATCGCAATTTTCCGTAAGACCTAAAAAAGAGAGAATATCTCAGTTTCAAAGTATACTATAGTTCACATTATACAGTTTCTGGATGTAATTCTCTGTAGGAGTGAAGAACATCAGAAAATGCCATGTGCAGCAACATATGGGAACCAAAATAAGAGGATAATTTCCATCAGTGCTCTACCGTGCTCCCTCTTGTCAGCAAAATAAGAGTCCGGGAGAAACTATGAGCGAAGACTTAATTCCCAGTAACGTCAATTAAAAAAAAAAAAAATCCCCAATGGCAGTGGGACTTGAGCGTTATGTGGGGGTAGGTGCAGGAGGCCTTGGCGCTCACCCACGGGAACTCTGTAATGAAATATCTGAAGCTCCGAGTTAAGTGTTTTTCCAGTTACTTCCAATAGGTCCAGCAGCTGTGACTGTGCCTGTCCTTTAGCTTACATTTCATGTACTTGAAATAATGATAGTGACACGTGTCCACCTTTGAAATAAAAAAAAAGTAAATGGAAGCGTCCTTGAAAAATAAAGAAAACCAGAGATTTTTGTCTTTCTCCTGACTTAAACTGAGCTGCAGTGACTCTACCTACTAAAGACCTAACCAGAGATGTTAATAAAGTAAGCATTTTGATGAGTTTTTATTGCTAGCATATGTCTAAGTGAAAAACCCATCCATCAGATAATCCACAAGCTGTGGATTAAGCAGCCATTAAGCAGGTCCTTAAAACTATGTCCTTGGATAACCCACATTCTCAGAAAACCGACATAAAATTTGAACTGAAGGTGTGTGAAATATGAGGAGGGATTTGGGGGCTGGAAAGAGTAGAAAATGGGAAAACCAGTTGCAGCAGAGCTCTGGGAGGACAGGGTGCTTTGGGATGAAACTCCCACAGGGGTGCCAAGCTCACATACTTATCCCATTTTACTGATGAGTCACAGCTTTTTCTTTACTTTAGCAGATGATCTGCAGACTGCACACACAAAAATAAAGGATTTCGGTTGCTCTTCACAACTTGATTATACACAGAAAATGAAATTTAAAAAAAATTCTCAAGCTTTTGTGGTGCTATTTTTGCACCAAACTTCAGACTCTTAAAAGAGAATAGTTTTTACAGTAGAAAACAGCTCCAAGCTGTCTGAAGATGAGATCTCTGTAAAATGTTTCAGGTTGTCAGGTTTGCTGGTCTCCATTTTAGTGATCTCTCACACCAAGAGTGCTCCAACAATTGCAGCGGAAGGATTAGCACAGCACCTGACTTACAAAGACATCCTGTGGTTTCTTACTCCTGTCAATTAGCACATTATTCTTCCATGAAAGATGAGGGCTCTGCACATAATTTCATTTGCAAATTAAATGTTTCCTGTTAGCCAGTAACAATACCTGACAGTTAAATAGACGTACTGCTGTTGGAGGCAAAATGCTGACCAGGGGAAGCTGCTTAAACAAAGGCAGAGGAGGCAAGTCGACAATAAGCAGATGTTTTAAATGAAGGACATTGTTAGGTAGATGCATGGCTTTGCATCTGCTCTTGAGTGAATTTCCTGGTCTTTGGAAAGGCTGATAGCTGGCCGGTTGATTCAGAAACGAAGATACCCCTAGAGTACCCATTAACGGTAAGGGCAACAGGGTTTTGTTTTTTCCTTCAGTGTGATCATTTCCTTCTCATGCTCTTTCCTACTCTTGGTGTGTTATGGGTGAACATTAATGCAATGATAATGTCACCAAACGAGGAAATGTTTGCAGGCAATGGGCAAACATACGTCTATGTGACCTTCATTCATTTTGTACAGTAAGAGGCATGTGCTTATTACTGAGAGATGAGATTTAGCCCTTCAAGTCAGTGATATGTAGAAATAATCTGATAGACTCTTTCTCCCCCACTGCCTGCAGTGGTCCCAGTGGAACAAGATTTAAGTGAGTCATACTTTTCTGTTTTAAAGCTGACAAAGAGAAAAAAGAAAAAAAAACCCAACAAAAAACCCCCGAACCAAAGTGAAGACAGCTCATACATACCCAGGGAGATATGTTTTACATGTCAAATATCCAAAATCCTTCCCGTCGCAGTCTTCAACCCCCTCGTGCCTGTAGCCATCTCCGCAGTAAGCACGGCGGCATCCTAGTGAAAAACACAGAAAGAAATACCTTCAAGGCACTTCATATGTAAAAGAGGCAGGTGAGGTAAGTGGAACTAGATTTTTAAGGGTAAAGTATAAAACAAGGCATTTTGGGGAGGGCATCCTGTAAGGACTGACTTACGTACAAAGAATATGCTTTTTTTAGCCTAATTTCAATGACCAAGGGAAAGAATGTATAACTACTAAAAATAATTACTACAGAAACACTAATTACAACAGCATTTATTCTAATAATTATTATTATAATAGATAATTGCTGTCAAAACAAATTAAAGGAAGCATAAAATACAGTTAACATAAATGATTTGGGGAGTTCACAATTTCAAAAAAACACTCTGAGGTCATTAAGTGGTTTGAAAATCCCAACCTAGACCTTTACCCAATATGGCACAACAGCTATGTGTGTCTACAGCAAGTGAGTTCCCACATAAGAACAGAATTACGCAGACCCATTGCCTGCCTATCAAAAAAAGAAGTAGTATGTAATGATTGCCAAAAAGGTGTTTTTCCCACTGCTGACTCCTACTGACTTGAGCGTGAGTGGGCCTTGGCACATTTTTTCATGGTGACTGGCACGTAGGCTGCAGTCATTTGTGGGTTTGTTTGCTGTTTTAGCAACTGGACTTCGCTTTTGATGTCTTCAACTTTTTGAGTATGACGTTATAACTTGAACAAATTCATTTAGCTAAAATCCCTTTGACATCTTCTCGGAGACACTGTTAAGCAACGGATTAAAAAGACGCTCAAGAATAGAGAGTTTATGAGAGTTATAGTGGGTTATTTACATATAGAAATGATTAATTAATTGCACCAAGGATCCATTTGTTAGAAATTGATGCTTCTAAGAACAACAAGCCTATTTTACAATTAAATCCACTTAACATTTGGTTAACCTTTTTCTTTTGGTTGAGTCACAAGAGCAGAATGATGACAATGTGCTCATTTACAAGTAACTCAATGATAACTCTTCGGGTCACATCAGTGTCAGAAGTCTATGTATTGCAAGGCCTCAATTGACCTGAAGCTTTGCCCACTGTATAGCACAAAGTAACACAATGTGCCTCCAGACACACAATGTACAATTTTGCAGGCCCTAGAACTAACGAACTCTATTTTCCTGCATGCTTGTTCCCCACGGTTGATTGCAAATTCTAATTGAATCATTTTCTCATGCTTGGAGCCTGGAGAGCTCATGCTCTCTCACTGAATTACTCTGCAGTCAGGCAAGCTCAGAGGGGCATTTATTTATATGTCTCCCTATACCTTTTGCAACTGAATTGCCTTTGAAATCTCTTTCCTGTTGTCACTGAGAAGTTGGCTGGGATTCCTAAGTTATAAGGGGAAGGGTGTTGATGGACAGGTGGATAGACAAACTCACATAGAGCGTGGCTGCATAGACCTTATTTTCAAAGTTAGGCTAAAAAATGGAGGGCTATATAAATGAAAAAGAAAAACTGCAACTTTCGGTGTTGGCTGATACCTGTTCTGAAATGTGAAGAAGCATCCCTTTGCTAGAACCAACAGAGTACCAAACCTGCTGTGTGTCAGCTGCAGATCACGTAGAGTGCTGCGCTCTGGGGAAGGAATCAAGCGGTAAAAGTAACTGAAAGGTAAATATGAAGGTTGCCACAGCTGCTTGTATGCTTATATGCTCTTTGCTATCCACAACCAGCAAAACGAAAGGAAGCTTGACTAGGCAGGAATCAAATGTTTTAGAAACTTAATAGTGAAGGTAGTGGGCTGACACCTTCCCTATGCAAGTGAATAACAAAATCCGAAGCGGTTTTACTGGACCCAGGATCTAGCTTACTATTAGAAACAGCCAGCTCCAGTGTCTGTCCTAAGGGGTTTTGTGGTGCACTGCAAAGGTATGCTACATCTTTTGGCCAGAAAGCTGGCAGCCCCTGGGGAAGGTGTGTATGTAAACCAGCTGAAATGCAGCGGTTTTGCTCTGACTGCAGACACCTCTGCTCAGTGAGGTACATGGTCCTCAATGAGGATGCACGAGAAGGACTTGGCATCACCTCTGCCTCGTGCTGGGTGATGCATCCACATGCATGAAGGACCCCAGTTTTCGCCCTGTGGCCATTGTGCCTCCCTCTGCCATGCCTGCACTCAATCCACAAACCACGTAAGCTACCGAGTGAAACACTTGTGTGATTTACACAGCAGTGTACCCTGTGGAAACAATTAATGCACCTTCCCAGGTAGAAAGAGGCTGCTTTTGATGCGCTGTAACTTACTTATACAGTCATCCGTCACAACCGCATTGCCATCGTCACACTCTTCCCCATCCTGTACGATCCCGTCTCCACAGGTACCGCCATCCTCGAAGTGGTAATCCACGGGATAGAAAGGGGTGAGCTGGCCAAACAAACACACAGCGGTTACTGAACTGGACCACGAGCAGCCTGGCTAGCAAGCAGAGGTGAAGGGCTGTGGGAGGCAGATCCCGCAACTGGGTTTTCAGATCCTGCTATTTGGTGCTTATACAGAATCTGATTCAAAGTCCAGTGGACACAAGAAGGATCCTGCTGCTGATTTCAGTGGGAGTTTAGTTTAGCTCCTTGAAGCAATAAGGAAATACATGGTTTTGGTTTGCAGGGTTTGTGTTTTTCCGCAACTTAGTTCCCTGGTAAGTTTTGCCTTATTTTGTATTAAATAAAAAATGCTCTTTACTATCATGATTCCCCGAACTCAGCCCCAGTTTGTTCACCAGTGGAGCCTCATTCACAGGAAGGTTAGCAAAACCTGCAACACTGTTGAGTTAATGCCTCAGAAATTAAGACTCCTGTGAACAAAAACATCACTACGTACAGTTGTGGCAGTGCTCAAAAATTAGCTTTTTCTCCATTTGCTTCATCGATTCTGTATGACACCTTAAGTACAGAAATATGTTCTGTATTTAAAAATGAAACATACACTCACGAGTTTTCTGAGACCACAGTCATATTTTCACCTGGATTGGGAGCCATCCAAAGGTATCCTTGAAATACAAAGATCTCTGATCTCTTCTGAAAGCTAAGGCATTTTCGGTGTTTAACTGGTCCAATTCTTCTTGATTATTCACCACAAAAATCTGGGGCACAGAAAAAGAGGTGACTGGTAACCCTCTCAAGAAGTATTTTGGATTGTCATGGAATCTAGTTTTGCCAACTGACATATGTAACTGCAAATAGGTAAATAATTACACAGAAAAATGGTTTGGCTGTTTTCAGAAACAGAATGTTGTGAGAACTTACACTCATGGACTGCCTGACTGTAAGAGTCTCCTTTGTGACTGGTAAGAAGAGACACGAGTTTCCAAAGGAGAATGGTCTTTCCTGAGCGCCTAGCTAGGGCTCCAGTGGCCCCTATTTCAAAATGCACATCCACAGGTAATGATCATGCAAATACTCGTGCACAATCATTGCTGAGAAAAACTGTCAGATGCTCAAATCGTTAGATGCTGCAACAATTGCAAAATCCATATGGGCATAAGTGCTTTTTGTGGGTTTGTCTAATTTTTTAGGCATGCTCGTGGCTACGAAATAAATAATGCATTGCATAATGCAACCTTCACTTATTTTTTACTACTTTGTACTTTGTTTAGATTTAATTGGCATTGAAATGCATGTTTCTTTATATGCATATACTTTAGTCTAAAGCCAAGTCTTCAATTAAACAGAAAAAAATTAGTTAAAAATGGAAGAATTAGGATGAGCTGCTTTCTTACCAATTTTTTTAATGTCTCAGTCACTGAAATTGGCTGTAAGGGGCATTAGGAAATAATGTCTTCCTTCAGCAGCTTAATCAAATTAATTTTAGCAAGATTCAAAGCATTTTCAAATTAAGAAAAAGCAAAAGGAGTGCTTCTGAGCAAAATGGATTTAGGGCTAAGCCTGATTCCCACCAGCATAAACAGAATTGGCTCTTTTTAAAACAAATTACCCTGAAATTTTTACATAGCAGAATATTCCCATAGCCCTTGACAAAGGCCAATCTCATTAAAGAAGCATTGAATAAAAATGCCTTCAGCTTGAATGAAAGAAAGCAAAGAAATAGAAAGCCAGCAAAGAACTGATTCTGTAATCGTGTTGAGGAGCTCAAGTCTCAGCCCCAGAGCTCTAATTTCTCTTGAAATCAATAGCAGATCTGTGCTCTCTGAAACTCTCTGTTACAGATACCGGCCTTTGAAATTGCAAAAGATTTAAAAACCGGAATGAACCTTAGCCAGTGACAGAAAACCAGCGCTTTGTTTCTTAGCCTCTCCCCTCCTCTGGCAGTGCTGGCACCAGAGGAGGTGACAGGCGAGTGGGTGATTGCACTGGGCAGGTGCTGCAGTAGGATGCTGCTTTGGCCAACCACCCAACGCGGGGACACGGGGCACAGAGCACCATCTCTGGGGCCTTTCCATGTGCAGCTATAGCAACCCTGACAATAGTCGTCAAGTGGTACAAGGCAGGCTTCAAAGCTGCTACATGGAGATCTGAACAGAATAAATAATAGCAACGTTTAAGCTCCCGCTCTTGACGCTGGAGGGAGTAAAACAAATGGGGCAGGCAAAGGGGGAGCGCTGCTCTGCAAGCAGTCCACTTTCAGAGCTGAGGCTTGCCTCTTTGCCATCCCTCATTTCTGAGAACAGAAATGGCACTTGATCATCATCAAATGAGGGTTCATAGAGATAGTGTAGGGTACTTATATTTTAGGTAGTTATGCTCTCATTACCATCTTTTAAGATCTAATATGAAACTGTACCAGATGGAGGAGGGTCATAAGACCTACACGGAATATTGCAAGCCTTATACCTTGTCCTATGAGCTCTCCATGCCGTGAAGTACGTGATAGTTTTCTGCAACAGTGTGCAGCATGATGTGATATGCACCTTTATTTCATGCACGTTCTTCTCTCACCATTAAGTTTTAAAAATAACAGGGCTTTTCTGTAATGCAACACAGACAGGGATGAGCGAGCAGCTGGCAAGACTTGCAGCACAGTAATGCAAAAGATTGAGTTCAGTGACCCAGTTTAGTGGACAGTGTTGTGAGTATGTCCCTTTCACAAACTGTAACAGCTTTCTGACAAAGTGACAGATGGGAAAGTTAACAAAGCTAATCGCTGCTTATCGTCATTCAGAGACAACCAGACACCAGCAATATCCACTTGCATGAGTGGAGGGGCTGGGCTATGCTGGTACACAGCAGCAGCAAGGTAGCATTTGCATTGCTGATTATGTGCTACAATGCACAGAATAATAAGGCAGGGACCAGCAGAAGGGAAAATACAGAAATAGTATTTACAAGGCCCAAAGAAGTCAGAGGTGAGAAATTGCTAGGTTGCTTTCCAGCAATGACTTGTCCTTTAAAGTACTTCATCCAATTTGCTTGTAAAAATGCTTTCAAGAAGGCTAGAGATTGAAATTAGCTATATAAAGTGTATGTCTACAGACAGGAGCTCAGAAGTCTGACTCCCATGGTTCGTGGAGACTCCTTTTTGGTTCAAGGTAGAGGGTCTGTGCTTTGGGAGAAAGTTCTATCTTACATGCAAAATGCTTGACCCCAGTATTCAATTCTGAAATCCCTGTCTTTGCAGAAGAAGATATAAAAAATAAGCAAGAAAGAGATGCTTACTTCGCTGACCAATCTGAAACATACTTCAAATTACTGAAATAAAAAGAACAGATTATATATGTACAGTGGCAGATGGAAAAGAGCATCCTCAGGCTTGTAAAAACGTTTCTAAACACATGCTACATTACTGATGGTTTGAAACAGCTGCGTTTCAGCACCTCGATCACACAATCCTCAGACTAGTTATGAGACCGGATAAGTCTTTTGCACCGACTGGATCTCAGAGGTTGTGGATACTAGAAATAACACATTGCCCACATACAGACATCTTCCCTGTTAAATCCAAAATACTAGTGAATACAACACCCCTAATAATAAAAGTATTTAAGAACTGCTCACATCCTCTCCCAGAAAATCTGCTTACCGCGGGGACTTTTGGATAACTGTGTCCAAACACAGGTTCCTCATATGGTGGGTTATTCACATGTTGTGGGGATCTGCAGAAACATCTCCCAGGAGGCCCTGGAAGTCCTCTTTCCCCTTTTGGTCCTATTGCAAATTGCCCTAGGAAGCAAAATACCAGGTTGCCTTGTTATGAAGTTAACATACAAAACACAAATGCAGCCTTAGTGGAAAAAGTACAGGTCAGGTGGATATATGCATTTCCATCAATTTTCAGAGATGCACGTCTCCCACCAAATCCATTGGGAACTGAAGGAAATGATTACCAGAACCATCAATTCCAGCACTTCAGGAGAAAGACCAGGGTTTGGACCACAGTCATTTTTTTTCAGATCACTTTTTAAATTTTTCTACCAACTTTGCAGAGAAAAAGAGAGGCCATTTACTTAGGATTTCTGGATAAATGTCAGCCTGTTTGAAGCTACAGAAATTCAGGTCATGATGAACACACAAATCACTCTACAGCACCTATGCACTGAGTTTAGTAGAGTCAGACTCTGTAGGCATCCACAACACATTGGACTTGTGCATTTGTGCAACCACTTGAGCAAAGCTGTTTCAAAGGTTTCTGTACAAGAAAACCCAACCAGAAATACAGGAGTGCTACAAATAAAAATTAAAAAAAATACTGCTTTTTGACTTTCAAACTTTGGCAAGGATGCGCTACTCTGCAGAATTAGACTATGAGCCAACATGTTCACACTGGAAGCAGTGACATCATTACAGAAAGGTCATTTAGGATCAGAATTTATATTCTAGAGAAAAAAGATTAACAAGCCTTACACATAAACTTTCTGTGGATAGAATAAAGCCTTTAGAAAGTAATCTCAAGATCCTGGCTGCCTTCCCATCAGCATGGTGAAAATTCCGCCCTCTGAAAACTTCCAGCTATTTTACTCAGGACAAAGATGTTTCATAATGGGAGACATGAGATTTGTGAAGATTTTGAAGCAGTCCCCAGCTTCACAGATGTACCATTTCTAGACCACCAGAAGGAAGAGACCTCCTGCCCACTGATGTAAGCAAGGGAAGAAAAAGGGAAAGCAAAATGGAAGAGGACATTGAACAGATTGGCTGCAGTGTAAGCAACTGTTGTCCATTTGAGGCAACAGCAGTTTCCAACTGGTTTTGCTTTTCTTTTCAGGTACTTTAGTAATATCCAGGTTGAGAAAACCCTACCTGAGCGTTCACTGCCACTGAACATTGTGGGTCATGTATTGTCCTTCATGTCTATGCTTGGTCTCACAAGCTACCTAGCGTTCATGTGCATGTATAGCTTTGAAACTGTACAATTATCTGTTAGAAGATTTTTCTCATGATTTCTACAACACGCACAACTGCAGCGAGCATAGATCTCCAGCACTTAACCTAAAAGAGAGAGTTTTTTCCACCACCCTTTTTTTCCCTCTGACTCCTACCCCTTTCCTTCTCTTCCCTTCTTTCCTTACTGCCATTGTGACTTGAGTCTCATCTGTTTTTCTTTTACAGAGCTGCACAGGGTGAGTATGTCCTGGCCTGATTAGAAATTGCAGTCTTTCACTGTAAGCCAGGATATCTGGGGAAGCAGCAGACCTTTGATGATGGAGATTAACTAGTCCCTCCAAGGCTGCCAGATGGCTTTTCATCATCCCCATCTACCAAAGTCCCACAGGTACCACACAGGCCATGTTTTTGGTTCTATTTGAAACATCAGAAGCCATAATGTAGGCTTTAAAGGAAGGTATAGAGTCCTTATAATGGACAAGGATGGCATGACCTGCCTTCAGGAGAAATCCTCTCCTTGCTGTCAGTGGAGAAGCAAATGAAGCCCCGCAGCACTTTTTGTAAAGGGGCCTATGTAGGAATATGTGATGACTCAGGAAGGGCTGGGGAGCAGGGACACTGTTTAGGAAATCACCCGATCTCCTGCTTACCTGATGCTGAAGGTCCAGGGGGGCCCGGCTGGCCAGAAGGACCAGGCCTTCCAGGTGGACCCATGATACCCGCAGGTCCAATGTCTCCCTTTAGTCCCTAGGAGAGAGGAGACATCCATTTATTTGCTAAAATATTAATAACACACAACCTCTTCCAGCCAGCACTGGCTTCCCTTTCAGGAAAGACAAGACATTTGCCAATGGGAGCATGCAGCATGAACTTCATAGCCACCACCCCAGGGAAGAGGTGCTGTCCTCTTCTACATGGAGACAGAAAAGCATGCCCAGGCATGAATTCTGCTCCTAAAAGTGAATGGTCCCAGCAGATCTGCTCTGTGTGGAGTCAGGAATCACCCTGCTATAACTCAAATCATTTGGTGGCCTTTCTTTAAGGATGCCTTTTTACCCCCCGGTAGCTGTCTAGGAGTTAGTGTGGCTCAGAAAGAAAGGGCTGGTGGAGCTGAAATAGGTGACCCTGGAAATCCCTAGTTACTGCACTAATACACAACAGGGGAAAAAAAGAGAAAATTCAATAAGGCATTGGCAAGGGCTTCCACAGTGACATTTCCCAGTTTTATGGTGCAGTTTTTCAGAAGCACGTGTCCTGCTTTCGGCTGGGATAGAGTTAATTTTCTAGTAGCTGGCATAGTGCTGTGTTTTGGATTTAGCACGAGAATGATGTGATAACACACTGATGTTTTAGTTGTTACTAAGCAGTGTTTATACTAAGTCAAGGACTTCTCAGCTTCCCATACTCTGCCAGCGAGGAGGTGCACAAGAAGCTGGGAGGGAGATAGCCAGGACAGCTGACCCAAACTGGCCAAAGGGATATTCCATACCATATGACATCATGCTCAGTATATAAGCCGGGGGTATTTGGCCATGGGGCAGTGGCCGCTGCTCGGGGACTGGCTGGGCGTCGGTCGGTGGGTGGTGAGCAATTGCATCAATTTTTTTTACTTCCCCTGTTTTTTGT
>NW_008796217.1:586411-606155 GCF_000699145.1 Aptenodytes forsteri
GACAGCTGACCCAAACTGGCCAAAGGGATATTCCATACCATATGACATCATGCTCAGTATATAAGCCGGGGGTATTTGGCCATGGGGCAGTGACCGCTGCTCGGGGACTGGCTGGGCGTCGGTCGGTGGGTGGTGAGCAATTGCATCAATTTTTTTTTCTTTCCCTGTTTTTTGTTTGTTTGCTTGTTTTTCTCTCTCTCTTGTTGTTTTATTTTCCATTACAATATTATTATTATTTCAAGTATTAAACTGTTCTTATCTCAACCCACAAGTTTTCTTACTTTTGCTTTTCCAATTTTCTCCCCCATCCCACTGTGGGGAGGGAGGGGAGGGAGAGCAAGCAGCTCTGTGGTGCTTAGCTGCCAACGTGGGGTTAAACCACAACAGCATGCTAATGACTTTGAGGCCCACACTGTTTTCAGAAGTACTTTAGGTACCCAGACTCCTGTATCTCTTTGACTTTCACCATGGGTATAGCTATGTTAACAAATCACCTCAAGGCAAGCAAGGACTTGGCTTTACAAAGTGCAAGCTAGTGTGTGGCAACACCATGCTGACAAATGGTGTCCCTCCAAAATGCTGTAAAATTACCTATGGGAGACGAGCTTACACACAGCTCACCATACAATAGCTAACACTCTGTAAAATCAGCCCCAATTTGCCTCATGGGAGCTTGTTTGTGCAGCCATGCCCTTAGGCATTTGGAAGTTTCACCCTAGAACTGTTCAGAACCTTCCTATTTTTGCTCCTGAATTTAATATGGTGACACTTATCAAAAATAACTATATTTATCTTCCCGCTCATATACTCTCCAAGGCTTGGAATTCTCAGCTTTATATTTCAGAAGTGTATCACATAGCTTAAAGTTTAAATATCTGATTTGATTTTTATGTAACAGCATACATTATTTAGCATAACAAAAATGATGTGTGCTATGTAAGTTTTCCTTTAATGACAAAGGAGACGAGTTCCTTGAAGATGGTTAATGTGCATTCACGGGCACATGATGAGTGGTTTCATGTCTAATTTCAGAGTAATGAAAAATGTATAGTAATATATGCTAAAATAATTTGTTGTTATATAATATGTTGTATCCCAGGGATACGTCTGAATGTCACTTGCAACCGTTTAAACAGAGGAAGGTTGATTTTGCCATGGCCCATAAAGAACTAATTGAATATTTGCTTTGTTTAATCCTATTAGGTAAGCTCTGTGCCATCAAAATATTCCAGGATTTATACGAATGTCAGGGATGCTGATCCCTAATTACTTCTTACATTACACAACACAGAACTGGCAGATCAGGATTTTTTAGCCCCCAAGAAGTCTGTGGGAAATCTCTTTCCCCCCCACAATAGCGATCTGGCAGAGGCAAGCCAGGGCCAGTCGGACATGTACTGCCTGAAAACGAGCTGTCTGCTGTGTCTCCTGCTTTGGAGGAATGATTGCTTAATGCTTTCCTGTTTAGCACAGATAAAATAATACTGGTAGAGATTTCTATTAAATATATTTGCCTTGTTTCTTTTCACACACACTCATGGCATTCAGAAAAGCTTTTCCCATGGACAATATTTATATTCCCCTCCCTTCTTTCAAAGTAACGTTATCCAAAGCTCTAAGTCATTCCTCCTTATCGAGGCTGAAACCTTATATCCAAAGCTCTGCATCATTCCTCCTTATCGAGGCTGAAACCTTAAACTTGCTCCTTAGGGTCAGTTCCCAAGTTACAAAGCTTTGGGTGTCACATCTCAGTTAGAGGGCTGTGAGGCTGTGACTTGTGACTCCCACCTCCCGGCCACCTTTTAGGAAGAGCCTGCCCCAGAGGCAGAGGAGAACTGAAGTAGTCAGTGAGATAATCAAGACGTATCTCAAAATGGAAGTGGAAGTGACACCTTCCTAATTTAGCTGCTTTTATCTAGGGATGTCAGCTGGATCAAGAGGCAGGAAACGGCCCCATGGTGATGGAAACGATCCTCTCGGCTGAACAAACAGCCAGGCGAGAACTACAGCACTTAAAGGCAGCAGCCAGAGGCACAGAGCCTTAAAATGCCACTCTCAAGTTTTTTCAAAGGATTAGAAAAGAAGGAAGGAAATAGCTAGTTCACCAATTACAGAGGGAAGCCCAGTTTTCCTGCAGAAGATCAATGCTGAAATTGCTTTCAGGGCACCAGAAAGGGGTTTGTGTACTGAGCCTTGGGCCCGGAAATCCTAATTTAGGGCCAGACTATATTTCTTTTAGTCACACTGATTGTTGCCTTAAATTATGACACGCCTTACGTCAGCACTCTTCGATTAAGACACTGTGTGATGTGGCAAAACACTTAAGGTCAAGTAAGGAGTGCAGTGTGTTCAAGTTGATCTGCAGGCGCTACATCTTCTCTTTGCCTTATGCTACGGAAACATATTCTGTGCACATGCAGGACAGACGAGCACAGTTTACAAAAAAAGAAAAACCAACCAAAACCCAGCAAAAACCACGCATCAGCTTTTAAAAACTGACAAATCTAGGACAAAAAAATATTTCTTCTGGGTCGTCTAGTAGACTTACATAGCACACACTGTCCTTACTTGGTGACCTATTATTCCCTCCCCAACACCCAACTTTAATTTTTCCCCACGCTGGCTATTCTTTCACTTCAGATATTAGCTGACGGCATCAGAGCAACAGTGAAGCAGGCATGTGCCTCTGTTTGCAATGCTGGGCATAACCAGACTGCAAATAAAATGCTTTCAGCTAAGCCCATTAACCATGGCACCTACAAGCTCCTGTATCTGAGCAGATGCACATTTACACCAAAGTCTGTCTAGCGAGAACAGGCTCCTTTCCCTGTCAGTCAGCGGAAAGAAACAGGCTCTGCAGGTGGCAATTCAGAGCACCAGGAACTGGTCTCCTTTGTATGCCCAATATCATTGCTTAAAATAAATACACAAAGAAAGGTGCACTCGAAGAGGCCCATTTGGTGACTTGAACAGGTATCTATACCAATATTACTACCTCCTCCTTGGAAAATGCTATAGTGGAGGGGTCAGTATCAAATTTACACACAATTCCTGGTCTTTACAATTCATCTGAAAGTCCAAGAAAAATAGTTCCACCAGCATAATTATTTTGAGCCCTAAATAAGGACCATTTGTCAACCACCCCACTCCTGAATGACTTCCATACAAGATTACCATTCCTTAAGGTCGCTATGTGTCTTCCTGACCTTTCTCAGAGCAGAAGAATATGTCCCTGGCATGCAGTACCATGGTGAGAACCGCCATATAAATATCCAGTCTAAGAAATCAATCTTGGTTTAGTGTTAGCAGAGGAAACGGGAGAAACAGAGAGGGTATTTTAGTTCTTTGGTTCTTCGCACTGTGTGTCGGACATCTCCAAGGCCTTGTGGCTCTGCAAGCTGATCTGTGTTGACCAATGCTTGGGCCTGGGCAAAGCCTGACTCAACCAAATTGGATGGTGTGGACAGAAAGCATCCTCCAGGCGGGCCTGGTGGCAACAGCAGAGCCGTAACGGACACTGGATGCACAGTTAGTGCATGGGCTAGAAAGCAGGACTGAGGTTTGGATGTATAGACCAGTGGTTTTCATTACCACAGACCACATACCAGTTTAATCCATTACAGCATACCATTCTTAGTGTACAGGCAGCTACTGCCAGTGCACACAAGCAGTGTTTTTGCTAGCAGAAGTAGTGTAGCTCTTTGCACTGGTGAGCCAGGGAGAAAATTCATGGACAGGCAATGGGATGTCTCCTGCAAGATGCTGTCGCTACCTCTCTGCCTCGAGCTGAGGTGAGGGGGGCTGGTTTTTGTAGCATCCACAGAAATCCTTCCCTCATTCAGAGCCCCAGAAATCCAAAGTTTTCCTACAAACCTTCCTTTGCTTATCCCAGGAACCTGTTTTTGTGAGGGGCAGAGGATGGCATCTGGGCAGGCTGAAATGTATTGGGTTTTGGATATATCCCATTTGCCATTGCAGCCTACCAAGCTGCCTGTAAATCAAGCAGCCCAGCTCCCTAAGTCAGCCTCAGGGCTAGGGATCTACAAAGTGTAGGGCCCCACAGAGTTATGTCCCATGCTGTCTGAGACCTCGACCTCGTGCCAACTCTCTAGACATCAGGTGGGGCTGGGACCATAGCTCTATGTTGCTTAGGATTCAAAGGGGGAGTTCAAGGACTGCTCAAGTTATATTCAACAAGTTTGTTACCAAGCCAGGAAAAATACAACTTTCCCCACGCTGCATGGCCGGGGAGCTGAATGCTGTAGATAAGGCTCCAGCCCTAAAGCTGAGGCTTTAACTTCTGTGCAGCCTGTGCATGTGTCTGAGGTGTTTCAGGGCTTCTGTCCACTCCTGGTGTGACAGAGTGCATGGTACCGAGAGCACAGACCGCACAGTCGTACGCCACAACCACACAGATGCCAGGAGCCACGGGAACAGGAAACACCACGGTCCTACTTGTTTGCCTCGTTTTCCGGGTCTTCCTATAGGTCCTCTGTGTCCTGGTACTCCAGATTGTCCCTTTGGGCCCATCTCTCCCTTGGTGGGTGTGGAGGGAAGGAAGCAGGATGTAAGTACAGACATGCACGTTACCTTGGTTATACCTGCCTTATACAAGACAGCAGGTGGATGGTGCTCTAATTCACACGATTCCTCTAGATAGTCCTGGCACCATTTGTTTCTCAGAACTTCCAAATTATAATAAAATATTTTAAAACAAGCATAAAGTGAAAAATATCTCTCACAATTTACCCAAATTTCCCTGAAAAATCCTTTCCTAAAGAGGAAGCTAAATGGAAAGATCAGAAACATGCTCGGAGACTTGGGGAGGTCAAGGCTAGCAAAATTCTCTGACCCTTTTGGCAATATCGTGTTTTGTGGTTAAGATGCACATGTAATAAAATCACTCAGGGAAAGGAAGCTGAATTCACTCATCTTCTGGCCTCCTTAGAAGCAACCATTATTTCCTTATCCTAATTTCAGAGATAAAAGATGTGATTATATCATAAAATTATCCTCATTCAGGATTTCTATCCATAAAACAACATCTGAATTGTGATTGTTTTTTAAGTACAGAATAACGATGATATCAAAACTGGTCAGGATTACCACTGCTATTTATAGTAGTGCCATTTTGATTCAGAGTATCAAAAAGGAAATATTTATTATCTTCAAGTGAATAACACTCAAACAATTAGGTCAGTTATGAATCTATAATCGAGTTCGAACATGTTAAACAGGAGGAAGATTATGACTAAAACAATGTTCTGGGAAAAAAGAGAAACAAGAACAAACAGCTACATCTCAGAGTTTTCTCCTAAGATAAAAAGCCTAAAGAATTTGATCAAGTCCAAGAAGTGTTGGTCATTGAGTCAAGCAAGACCTTCAATGCCTTATACTTTCCAGGATGTCCCTGAAGCCATTCATTGACCTTATGCCAGCACTTAATTTCCTAATACATCACGCCCACTTACTTTTTGTCCCAGCATTCCAGGGAAGCCTATTTCTCCCTACAAAGTAAAAGGAGAAAAAGCATCAAAAAATGTGGAGTGATCTTTGACAAAGCAGCACTTTCCTTGGAAGGAAGAAAATCAAGTGCCGTGTACCCATATCGGTTAAAAAACCCGCACTGTGATTCAGCACTGCAGGTGATGCAGCAGGTGGAGAACTATAAGCAAAATTTTACTGTAAAGCCCCTTGTATGGTAACACTACTCCTCCATCTGATCCTCTGCTACCTGCTTCCTCTCCTCTGGCAAAAACATCCTGGTTGTGCTTTGTCTACAAGCAACCTCGCTACCTGGACAACTCCCAAAGCCTGCATTTGGGAATGGCATTTCTCCATTGACATGAAAAGCAGTTTACTTTTCCTTTCTTAGTTAAAAGAATCCCCAAGTCAAGAATCTCACATTTTTTCCCCCCCTTTTTTTTTTTCCTCATGGCATTATCATATCACCAGCCAAAAGCATTTTGGCAAGCTGTCATGGTTCTGGACTGCACAGGCCAGGAAAGACTGAGGTTACTTCCAGGGAAGTCCCCCTCTGCCTCATCACCCCACTATGCGCTGAGGCTGGGGGGCACATGGACATGGAGGCTGCCCCACTGCCCTCCTGTCAGGTGGGACCACTGCCTGCCCTCACCACTCTTGCCCTCCCAGGAAGATGCTTCCAGGCTCCCTTCCTCCATACCGCTTCTGGTTTTTGCTATCAGAAGTACATTAGTCCTCATGTGCACGTTCAGCTAAAGCTCACAGTCATTTGGAAAAGAAAATTACCTGGTCTCCTTTGACTCCTTTGTCACCCCTGTCACCTCTGGATCCCTGGAGAGAGATAACACGGTGACAACAGCTTAATTACTACCATTTCACAAGGAAGCAAAAAATATTTCTCTTACATGAGGTGCTATTTGGAGTCACACAGAATACAGTAACATCTCCAGAGTAAGGTATATGGTAGATACCCTAAAATGTGTCCTTATTACTTTCATTGATATTATAACAGAATTAAGAGTAAGGCTTGTAGGAAAAGGGACTCATTCTCCCCAGATAATTACTTTAAATACATGCTTTCCTGGACGTAATACTTGCAAACTTGATTTTTTTCCCCACTTGGTTTCATCCAAGTTCAGGTCCCACTGTACAGTCTTACAGTAAAAACTGTCTCTGTGCCAAAGTATATATAACCTAAATAAACCAGGCTAACAACTAAGGATTATTATGCCCATTCTACAGATGGGGAAACTGTAGTGAGGTGCGCTGTAGTAACTTGTTCATAAGAAGGCGGGCTGTAAAACTCACTTCTTTAGCAACCCAGCCCAAGGCACAAGACTCTGCTCCTTCTTGATGGTTGTTTTCATTTCTCAGTGGGACCTTTAGACTTCACTCCATCTAAATTCAATCTCATTTCTGCAGTTACTTTTTTTTACATAACTGTTTCCAATTGTTAAATTATACATTATTCTGTAGTCACACTGACCTTTTCTCCTCTAGTTCCAGGAAAACCCTAAAGGGAAAGATAGCTATTTTAATGCTTCTCGCTTTCAAGATTACCCAAGAAGCAGGACTTTCAAACTTTAAAGTGAAGAAAAAGAACAAAGCACAAATAATTAATTGCATCAACTTGTAAATGCAAATCAATACGTATAGCTTCTAAAGTTGCACTGAAACAGAACTACGAAATATGAACTAAAGGCAAGACAACTCAGCCCAAAAGCCAATGTGAAAAAGCCAGGTAAAGCCAGCAGGTTTGATATTGCTTTTAAAATTGAAACAAGAGAAATAAAATGTGACTGAAAGTGAATGAAGCCTTAAATGACAAAATTAATTCTCTAAAATAATTTTAAAAATAATCTTCCTCTTCTGTTGTTTTTTTTTCCCCCTGTGGAACATCCTTAAATTATACTTAAGTAATCTTCTAATGTGACGATGACTATAAAACTGAGTTTCTCTTTAAGAAGCATGCAATAAACAACAGTGCTCAGTTCTTCTTTCCAGTCCTTTATCTGAATAAACTAATTACGTAATTTTTTTCAAGTACCTTAAAATATTGTGGCCTAAATTTGTAAAGGCAGAGGCTATGCTATAGACAGTGATGTACGGATATTAGAACATCCAGACCAAATTATGCTTACTATCCAACTCTCAATACAAATGCATAGTTTTAGTAGACGACCAAAATGGTCTCCACAGTCTTATGAGGTGGGTGGAAAACGTTGCAGACACAAGTTAATGCTGCAGATACACTTAAGAACTCCAGTTTTCTAGTGGGATACAATTATATATGTTTTGCTTTTAAAATAAATTTTTGCATTACGGTAATTTACACCAAAGCATTTTTATGTAAAGCCAAAACCACAGCCAAGCCCAACCAGACAACATAACCTTGCTTGAAGGAGAACATATCTTTTTAGCTGTATTAGAAAAGATATATCTTGATAAATGCTTTCCAGCAAATTCATGAGGGAAGCAGCTGTCAGCAGAGCATTAGAAACCAATGTCTGAAAACGCAGCATTTGGTTAACAAACCTTGGAGCCCATTGGTCCTCTTGTACCTGGCAATCCCATCACACCCAACTCTCCCTTTTCACCCTAAAGGGGTCAATAAAGAGAGTTATTTATTGTGGCTCTCTGACGAGGTCATATTTGAACGTCTGATAGTTTAGCGGTTCAGGTTTTATGTCAAATAGTTGAGACAAGCCTGACCTTGGTGTAGCTTTGTAATGTCAGAGGTCTGTATTGCAATTGTATTCTGCCTGAGTCCTCATAAGTTATCTTATTCTTCTATTTGCATTTTCTTGGGTGTCTAACTTGTACTTCAGTTTTGCCAGATGTTATTAAAGGACATGCAAGCAAATTAGCAGCAGCAGTGCATCCTTTTAGTGCATGAAGGTGCATTGTCTCTACACAGCATCGCTTCCACTGAGTTGCAGAAAAGAAAGGTATTTTGCTGCAAGCCTTTATGGCTTGGGGAGGCATAGCAATTACTTCTGTCATAGTTCTGAGACATCATGTGCTTTACAGTGGTTTGGAGCCAGTAAATCATGAAAAGGCTTTACAACAACTTCTCTGGCTGCTGTCAGCTAATTATATCTAGGCTGAAATACGGAGTAGTCCCCACAGGCATGCAGCAGCCCTAGCAGCAGAATACAGTTGGTTCTCATTCTCCTTTGGCTTTCACTGTCCTAGTAGTGGAGAGGATTTTCACATTGGCTGCTGCCCCCGCAGAAGTTCAGAAAAAACGAAGAAACAAAGTAGGAGAAATAAGGATTGGACCAAAGCTGTGTCAAAGAAAGAGAAGACAAATAAGGAGACCCAGCTGAAGAAATAGAAGGCAGAGATGGGACTAAGAAAAAAAAAAAAAACAAATAGCAGCTTACTGGAGATTTACAGCAGGAAGAGGATGCAGCAAATGACTATAGTGAAGATAAGTATCAGGAGTTTGGGAAGATCAGAGATCAGAAGAAGAGAAAGGAAAGAGAGACATAACTGATAGAAAGGAGCGCAGAGATCTGCTGGCTTCTATTCGACTGGAGCCTTCACTGACAGGCAGGAAACTGAAATTTATAAAGACCAGAAGAAATGAAAGTGTGAACCCATCTAAAGAACAGAGGAGACAGGTATCAGAGGAGACAATAACAGCAGAAGAATTGGGATCAAACAGCAAGTAGGACTTGCAGTCAAAGTATAGGAAAAAGTATTACTACTGAATGTGATGGATGCTTCTAGGAGTGTGATGAAAAAGCATAACAACAGACAAAGAGGAGATAAAATAAAAATTAGGAAGACTTCATAAATAAAACTAGAGCTTATAAAAGGAAAAGGCCAAATTAATGTGTTTTCTGACTGCTGTGCTCTCAGTAATTGGACTGTGAGGGACCGGGGTAGTTGGACCTTCCTTCTGCCCTCACTGCTCCCGCTGTGCAAAATCACAGCACACTGCATTTTGGGGAACACCATTTCTCATCTCACAGTTCAAAGTGAACATTGGTTCCTTTTTTGTACATAGTGTCTTGTTGCTTGCCTACATTCCCACATACTATAATATGATGTTCCTCATCTAACATAGCTGTGAAGAGCTTGAGGGTCTGCTTCCCGGGTGTGGCTTGAATTCAGAAATCATCTACTACTATTCTTGCAGTAGCAAGAGCTACTGCATCACGTCCTCTGAGGTGGGAGCACCAACCTTCATGGAGCAAATGAAGAGTCAAAGATTTACTGGAAAATGCAGCTTCAAACTAAACATTGTGTGCAGTCCTTTTGCCTGATGCATACTGGATTGAAGAAAAGGAAGTTATCTCAAAAGTCCCAGTAGAAACTCCATATACTGTGGCTCCTGTGAAGAGCTGTATGCCTTTTGCATAAGGTAATACTCAGTAAAGGACTGTCCTTCAGCTTTTTTGTAATAAATGCAGATGAAGCAACCACTCTGCAGTAGCAAAGCATGTCCTGTCATTTCTTCTGCTGTTGGCTATGAAAAATCACAGGAATGAATGTTTGTTTGTATGGGAATAGACTTCGAAGATCTGATCAGCAATCCACATGGTTCGTAATCTCTTTCCCCTGACACCAACCTGGTATTTTCCCTGTGATCACATGGGCACACAGTTACACTGCCAAGAAGTACACATTCAGGCAAAGAGATCATCATAAAGGACAGTCACAAAGATGATGATCAATTTTGAAACACTGATTCATATGATTGTGAGACACCAGTGGTTATCAATGAGTCTTCATTAGATTGACTTTCAATTTCCCTTTCATGTATTTTAATCAACATAAGAGGTGCTACAGGGGCTAGGCTGAAGGTGCAGTAACCTAACCCTAGACTGGGCAGGTCTTTGCAGAGCGGTGTAAGAAATTGGACAAGCACAGAGTGTCCTTGCACTGCTGCAACTTCCCAGCCTCCGGCAGATAGTGGTTTAGAGACTTGCCGAGACAACTGTTGTGTTCAGATCGCGATGTTGAACAGGTGATCCCATGTGAATTTTAGTCTTACCTTTGGTCCCACAGGTCCAGGCCATCCTACTGGTCCTGGCATCCCAGGGATGCCCGGGGGACCTGGTCTACCCTTGAACAGAAAACACCGATTACAATGATTCACGTAACATCATTCCTACACACAGGCCTCCACTGCATACAGGAGATATGGAGGAATAAAGTCTTTTCAGGAAAAGAACTGCAAATGCTTCTTTACCTTGTTTTTAACACAAAAAATACTATATCATATTCATAATACAGTTTGTGTTGATGCTACTGGAGGAAGTGTGGGCTCGCAGAAATACCAGGTTATACCAATTCAAATAATCAGATCAGCTACAGAGTAAATCTACATGCAGTCAAAATAATAATCCTAAAACCCCGGTATCAATAGCTTAAATCCTCTTTTCATTTAATAATACGATGTAAATAAAAAAGACCTGCATATAATTAATTATATCAGTACGAATCCAATTCACATTAAGAACAGAACCAAATCTTTAACTAAGATATTCCTATTTTTATTTACTGTTATTCTTATTCTGAACATTCTCATATTGCTAGCTATAATTGCTCTTTATTAGCTACTATATGACTAGCAATAACTACATACATACAGTTACTCATGTATTTTAATTACTGCCTGTAAATCACTCTTTGAGTATCTCTTAAAATGCGGCAGATTAGTGCTATTCCACTGCTTTATGCCACTTGATTATATGATCTTAGAAATGTCATCATGACATTTGGGGCTACGAGTGACCTCCCACAAACCAGAGAGCTTTTAGCAGGAGTTACACCGTTTTATTTCCAACTTAGACAACTTCTCTTTTGGGACCTACTAATTTTTGTTAGAAGAGTTAGTACAGATGTACTGTGTTTAAGGTTTGCACTCTCTTGTAGGTTGGTGGGTGACTCTCTCTGAGACATTACTGTTTTGAACACTTGAATTTATATAAGTAATTTTTTTTACTGTAGGGCATTTGCAATTTGGATTAAAGAAAAAGACCTCTTTTGGTTATGTGTTTCATATTTATTTGAATTACTAATTGGTAGCTAGTGTTAAAATCCTTTGTATATTATTAGAAGGGTGTTAAAATCCTTGGTATATTATTAGAAAGGTACTTCTTTTCCTGGTTAGTGACTACCCCATGCATATCTCTGATTTCATCCTGCATTTCTATCTTCTTTTAAAGTTAATTACATTAAATGGAGGTACTTAGTGACTGAGATAACATATTCTGTTTCATCACATGTAGGGGCACATATTTTTGACAACGTATCATGGCTCATGTGTCACCGAGCGTAGGATTGTAGTCAGCATATTGCATCGGTGCCAAAACTCTGTAAGTGTAATCATTAATGGTTATTCCTCCTTCAGGGGTATTTGACCGAGCCTTGTTTAGACTTTGGAGGAGTACAAAGTTTGATTTTGCTTTGGGCTTTTTTTAATACACCTTTTATGATAGCTCCCATACTCTGCTTCCTCTGTCCACAGAAACATAGTTCAGGTAGTTTCCCACTCTGTTGTAATAGTCTGGCCAGAGCCGCATGCGCTTACTGAGGGAATTTGTTGAATTCAAACTAGCTGGGACAGCTCTCCAAGCCAGAGAGCCCAGCTTTCCAGCCCTGTGCCCAGAGCTCCTTACCACCCATCCTGGGTATCAGGGGAAGCAGCACAAACCTGTTAAACTTCAACATTAGCTAATTTTTATTTAACTATTGTCTGCACCCCACCCTGACAACTGCTATGTGTCAAGTATTAGATGGGTGTCTGAGACAACACCTTCGTTCATACCTTTCTTCCTGGCCTGCCAATCTCCCCCTGCCAAAGAAAGGAATATATTAGTCTCATAGGCACCACATGAAGCACAGTGGCTCATTAGTTAATGCATTTATTAAAAAAAAAAAAAAAAATTAGGAATATCTTTGTGTTCAAGACTTTGCTTCCAGAGGTAAAATGAGAAGAACTGCTTTAGTGGAGCTCTTTGGTCTTTCCTGTGTTTTTAACCCTAAATCTACAGTCACCCCCTTGTATAGCAAAGCATGTAATTACGTGCCCAGCTTCAGGTAGAAGGCTCCTTAAATATCATCATGAAACAAATGCTTTGCAGATCTGAAGCCGTACCTTAAAATATATGACTTTTAATATCTGAGCTGACCCATACAATTAACACTGCATGGGAGAGCTCTGCTTCTCACGTCCTCCCAGAGGGACAAGGCGGTCAAAGGCTGTTGGATCAGTAAGATCACTGACTTGTGCACCTGAGCTGTTTTCTTAACATGTGCTGTAGACATAGGTAGCTATAATGAGAATCCATAAAAGATATTTCAAGGTTGAAAATGAACACTGAAAGATGAAGATTTAAATTGTAGCTTCAAACCAATTCACAGCTTTACATTCAAATTAAAGCAAATCCCCACATCCAAAAGGCCCACTATTGACTAAACAGACAAAGAAAAAACACAAGACAAAGAAAAAAGACAAGAAAGAACACAAGCCCCCCCATCTCTTTCCTTGCCCCCTCAAAAATACACCAAACTCCGTAACACAAGCACTTACTTTCTCCCCTTTTGGTCCCATTATACCAGGAATTCCTTGTGGACCCTAGGGAGAAAAGTGGATGCATTAATAAGAAGGCACTGGTGGTTGTCTTCCCTCAACCCATGGCCCTGTAAGTGTCTCCTGGGAACAGTGTGAACCCCCAAGGTTGGAGTGTTGGACGTGGTGTTTGAATGTGGCCTCTAAATGCCAGGTCTGTACCATCGCTGAACGGCAGGCTGGAGAGTTGGACTGACATGAGAAGTGCAGGGTCATCTTCTAGATGAAGAAAACTGGCAAGAAAAAAGGCCTGGGGCAAAGGAAAGGTGAGAAGTTATTTGAGTCCTGAAGAATTAGCGACGAGGACACAGAGACACCACGTCAGCTGGCAAAGGAGGTCAGCCAAAGAGGTGGTAAGGGAAGTGGCATAAAACATGTGGGATGGGCTCTGCAATGTGGTATGGACATGGAGCATTGCCACCACTTCTGAATCCTGAAGCTATTTCTCTCTCTCAAATAAGGCTGATTCTCCTTTCAGGAGACTTCTTAATCTGGGTAGACCTTGAACTGCATCTCAGAAAAAAAATCAGAAAACCGGTTTTGTTTCTAGAATGCTTCAGTTCACAGACCACCTTTTATTTTTGAATGACTAAGGAAAAAAATCCCATGAGCCTGCATCAGAGGAGCATTAGATTCACCGTACAAATCACTCACTCCAGGTTTGGATCCTGGCTGTCTTATATTGTCCAAAACATGATGCAAATTGTACATGAATAGGAGCAAAGTGTACCCTCAAATGCAAATTACTACAACTCTTTTAGTCAGTAGAGTTATTTTAGGTTTTCAATAGTGTAAATCAGAATGCACCCTATTAGAGTCAGAGCCAAATTTTATTTCTTTCATTTTACTTTAGGTTACACATGGGAGGAATTATACTCTGAGTTACATCATTACAAATCTAATTCTCCTTCTTATGAAAAAGTGTTAAAATCCAGCTCTGAGTCAACAATATGAGCTTTTACAACTCCTTTGAAAGTCATGCAAGCTACAGCAGAAAAGAATTCAGAAATACTTCTTAGATGTTTTTTTTTGTAATGGTAGCATTTTTTTCCAGGTGATCATTGTCATAAAAGCATTGCCCAAAGGATTGCTGGCTCTAACATTGTCCCATTATAAGACACAGTCCTGTAATTTATAGTTAAAAATTCCAAAGCCATGTTATACCCACCCTACTGTCTGCCATTGCGATAAAATCTGCCAGCCTACTCTATTTAAAAATATTCTTGGAGGGATCATAGATCATTTGGTTGCAAGATTAGTATTATTTATAGCAATGGACCTTGCAGAACAATAGAGTTAATATTACTGTTCTTCCAATTTAAGTCAGAGAGAGTATTAAGAGGATTTTTTAAAAGAAAGACAGACTGGCGAAGACTGAAATAACAACTGCTTCTTTCACACGTACTGCAACTCTGGATCATGGCCAACCACACTGCAGGGCTGTTTCATAATGCAGAGAAGACTTTTCTCAATACAGGACAGGACAAATGTTTCCCATCGCTTCTCTCTGCACATCGTCATTCACATGCTAAATGAGTTTGCCTCATCCTGCATCTCAGCAAAGCCAAAATGGCAGAACAGAAAAGTCACGGTTCATAAAACAAGACTTTGTGGCTTTCACATTGCATCTTCTAGACTATTTACAAATACCTTCTGAAGTATTGACTTCTAAATAATTAAAGCTAAGCTCTTTGCCACATAACCGAACCTTTACTGTGATGCACTGTCCTTACTTTTTAAACAGTGTTTGGCTGCTTGTTAACTTCTCAGGCTGCCAAAGCCTCAGTTACAGCTTTACTGCAGCAAAGGTCCCGTGCCGTGCCTGCTATTAGCTGTACTGTAATAAAACCGGCACCCAGAGGCCTCGAGGAAGATCACTGTCCCAAAGCACCAGGTACAGCACATAGATAGGGACTGCCTGTGCCCCAGGAGAAACTGGAAGTACCTCTCCCTGAAAAGCTGTATTTTTCTTTGGAGGGAATGGACTGGAACGGACAGGCAGATGGGTGATCTTCTCCACACTACAGAGATGTTCACAAAAACCTTCTCCCTAGAGGTGGACCATTTCCTCAGAAGATTTCTGACCTTCCTCAGAAGATTTCTGAATGTACAAATTGTAGAAAAAGAAACGGAAGCTCAAAGGGACTGATCCAAGGCTACGCAGCAAGTCAGAGGCAGAGATGTTGCAGGTCAAGCTAGGAGATCCCACATATCCTGGATTCCATCCCATTGCCCTTCTGAAGCCCCTCCTTGTCTCTGATCTGTACTGTAGGTGTTTGCCTTCTCAGGGATGTACTCCACTAACATTCAAGTTCATTGCACCTCTTGTGCATCCACTCCACAGGCTCTTTCCCTCACATAAAGGACAACAGAGTCTAAAGCAAAGAAAAAATTAGCGAAGAGCCTCTGAAGGAAGTGATGGCAGCTCCGGGATTTTTGATGGGCGCTACCCACTGTAAAACTCCACGAAAATGAAGGGTGAACTCGAAACCTACTAGAGTATGCAAGGCAGGGATGGGACCATAAGGGTAAAAAGCCTACATGATTTATGCATAGTCATATCAAAATGAAATTAAGCCAGAGTTTGGTATGCTTATTAAGTGATAAAAAGCATTTGCAGAAGATGTTTTACAGCTTTGTAAGGACCTTGGAGCAAGTGAGAGAATTATGTGGTTTAATCACAAATGCATCACTCACCTGGGGGCCAGGAGGCCCTGCGGGGCAATGGGATTCGGGCAGAGAGGAAGCCTGTATTGTCTGGAGCTCTTGACACAACTCTTTCATATCCAGGGCAAGCAGCTTCTATGTAACATAAAACATATGAGCCAACATGCAGCCATACATAGCCAGCTGGAGAAATGCATGAATAAACAGCCACCAAACGCTACAACCTCAAGAGAGATTATTTGCTCCCTTCAGGAGAAGCCTAGGGTTTGGCACAAGGTTATCTTCATGGATGCTTGAACATTAGCACTTCAGCATAGCATCCTGCCCCACGCTTCCTCCCCCTCCTCTCCCAGAGGCGTGCCGCAGCCAGGCTGTCACACGCCCCTCCCAGCCAACGTGGGACCCTGGCCTATTCTTAGACCTGACCCTGCTCTCTCCACCCCTCTTTACAAGTAGCAGCTCCTCTCCAAAAATAACATCTTTGCTCTAATAATAGACACTACGCTCAGCAAGGGGTATAGGCAGCGTGAACTTCGCTCCAGAAGATACGAACTTGTAGGCATTCATTCACTGCAGATCAGAGCTGATGCCTTTAAAGATCAATGAATGTCTAATCCTTTGACTTCAAAATTAGGCTTGCATGAGTAAGCTGCCTTATTTATGTCCTGTGACAAAAACCATCTCCCCTGGAAATGCAGACGAACACTGAGCCAGGAACACTGGGTTAACACAACTGATGTTCCGCTTCCAAGCGAAAAGCCATTTTCTAGAAAAGCTTCAACTAGACACTCCGAAGCACAAACTGCTCGTAGTGAATTCATGTGGCTCCCATCCTCCTAGTAACTACTTAGTTTTATTTCATGTTTTTATGGGGGAGATGGTGTGAAGGGTGATTTAATGCTCAGATTACTCTCTGGGCTGCTTGGAGGAATCTCAGGGGCCCTGGTTCCAACCAGGAACCAGGAGGAGTCCTCACTGAAGGAGTACATCACATTTCCTAAGGAGATCTTGTCTCTGGGCCTCCTTTCTGTGGAAACCACGGCATGAGGGGGAGGGGATGGGGAAAGGGGATGCAACTAGATTTTGGTTTGAGGGGAATAGCACCCTGAGCTCAATCCCGATCTCTCTGAAGACAACGGGTGATTTTACACTGTATTTTTTCTTAGGTTAGTTCTTGTCAGAGATCTTTCTAATCACTATTTACATAACACTAGCAATAATCACAGTATTTGCGTACGGTAAATGAATAGTAGAATTAAGAAATAGGAATTACTCAGTAGGTAGAAAAATTCTTTATGTTGGGATGGAAAATATACTGGAGTTAACAGACCCTGGCAATAAGTGCCATATCATTGTATCCTGTATGTTTCATATGTTAACATATGTGTATGGGTACATATCATATAGAGCAGGTACGTGCCTAGGTGGGTGAGTGAAAACTCCATACCACTCCATACCAAACACTTCTTTCTTGCTGCAAAATGAAATGATGGGAATAGATTCCATAGGAGGATTTCGGAACCTTCATTTCACCTACTGGGTAAGGCAAATACGATGCAAAACAGGACACATATATAATGTACACTCTGAAATCATTGTGTAGGATGGGAAATTGCCTTTCTGTCCTTACTTGGTTTGTTGCATTTCCATTTCCTTTAGTCCAGGATTGCCTTACTCTAAGGAAGGTCCCAAAACAGCGTAAGGAGAGTATTTTAAGTTACTTGAACTAACTGTTTGAATAAACCCAGCCTCATCTTATTCCTTGATTTATTTGAGATTTACTTCAAGCCCCAGTCTGGGATGTTGAATGATTGTCCTAACAGAGCCACATCAACACAGCCAGACAGGTGTGCTGAGTGACACCATGAAACAGCGCTCAAGAGGATACTTCAGTCTTTGACAAACACAAAACGTCATGTAAAAAGAAGAGAAAGGCTCTCGGGCCACACTTACAGTGCTCCAGCCGTGCCTGAAGTACGGTGGTGGAAACAGGGGCGGTGGAGGGGGGCCAAGGAGGCAGCACGCTCTGTGACTGAACTGTTTCTTCTGTTCCAAACAAGGGAGATCTGTTCAATACAAACACTCATCCATTGTCTTGAACACCACAAACATTTCTTACAGAATAAGAGGAGTTTCCACTCCACAGGATTTTTCTACATCCTGTGTGCATTGGTTTTAACAATGTAATCCAAGCAGGGATTTAAGAAACTGGATGGTCCCTAAAGTCTATAAGATCCTTCTTGTGCTGAAGGCTATGCAGAGTTTTAAGCTCTTAACGTGGCTATGACACAGGCTGAGTTTGGAAAATTTCAGATGGGCAACATTAGAAAATAGATTGAAATATTTCTCTCTCTTCCCTCCCTGTTCCAAAAGTCTATTAGAAATAGCATCTTCCGGTTCCCGTTACAGCCCGCGTGCCACCAGGAAGCACTCTGTGCTGTTACCCACCACCCTTCCCCGTGGACCGAATCAGGCACTTCTGTGATAACAGAGTGGGAAGTTGATCCACAGCACATTTGCTTATATTTCCCCTGGGACTGAAATCAGGTTGCCTTGTTTCTGAGTCATGCATCATCACTAAGGATAAATACTCTGCAACCTAGATTTAGCTGATAGCTTTGCCACCGACTGGTAAGGCAGGATCTCAGTTGTGTCTAGCAATGTATTTACCCTTTTCTAAGAGGAAAACTTCCACCAACAAAATAAGCAGCTGTGACCTAAGATTCACAGAGAAAGGATGTGAAGATGATGCTGTCTTTTTGAAGATTTATACTGTCTTTTTTCCCAAATCTATTTACTCCTTAGGTAATACATCTCTCATCAGGGTGGGGGCCTTCTGCAAAGGTTTGGCCAAGGACAGCAAATATTTATTTATGTTTGTTGGTTTATTTCTCTGGCTAGTGGCAGCTGGAATGGGTGTCTGTGAATTGAAGGGTGGCAGGGAGCCAAATACAGTAGGAAGAAAAGCCCATGGTGAAGTATCTGGTATTAATAGAAAATCTCCAAATTAAGTTTCTAGGCAGACAAACCCAACAAAATTGCTAGATTTGTGCGCAAATCAATCGCAGGCTGGATATTAGTCACATCTCAAGGTAAGGCAGATTTTCTAAGGGACTGAGATACTTCTAGTTTTTCAAATGTCTCGGAAAATGAGACATATATCAGTTCCACCATCCCGTGTTAATGGGGACAGCATTTCCCTCAGTCCTGATGCACAAAAAACAGCTGCCCAGAGGAGTGTGATTCAGCAGCATTCAGAGGTAGTTTATGTTATCCAGATTTTTTTCTCTAGCAAAACACTATTTGCGATGATACCTTTGAGAGCTGAGTCAATTAAAATCTGAAAGGATCCGTAATGAAGACTCTTTCTCAACTTTTCCTCACAAGTTTGAAACTCAACAAAAAACTTCAACTTAAGAGAAAGCTGGAAGATTTATAATAAAAAAAAGAGATATATTGTTTCATTTAAAGCTTTAAATACATACTGAAAATGCCAGTATGCTACTCTTTAAAAAGTAGCAAAGGTTTGAGTTTGCCTGTCTCCAGTTTGCACAAGCAATAAAATACAAAGATATGTAGAGTTAAGTTCTGTATTGGCTTATCCTGAATTCAGTCACTCTTATGCAGCTGTAACTAAGGTCTTAAATTTTTACCACACATACTTCTGTGGCTATCTTAATTTCAGGATCGTATTTGAACATGTTGCATTGGGACTAAATTGTATATTATTAAAGCAATGGACAGCTTGTAATTTAACAGGATATAAAATGTGTTTATTATTTTATTTTAGGCCCCATTCCAATATCATCACTTTTTCTTAGTATTACCTTATTCCATGATCTAGCTAAATTTCAATAGGATTACTATCATTCAACAAGAATAAGAATATCAAAGCTGGCCCGATGTGGCTTAGTAGCTAAGAGATCACTACCAGGCACTGTAGAAAAAGGTTTGCATTACTGCAGTTGTACAGCTACTTAAAAAAAAAAAAAAAAAAAAAAGAGT
>NW_008796217.1:606256-625330 GCF_000699145.1 Aptenodytes forsteri
AAAAAAAAGAAAGTGTTGTTCTTTAAATAATTCGCAAAACTAAGATTAAATATAGATGTACATCTATAGCTTTAATAGGATACTTATCATGTCCTCATGAGTAAAGTCAAGTCCTGGGTTATAAAATATTGGGATTTTCCTTTTTTGGCAATGAAGTCTGAAATTCTGTGGAACAGCTTTTACTGTGAAAAACACTATAGATAACCAAGTTGATAGCAAAATAGCCATTGATTTCAGTCTTTATAGTCTTATTCTAATACTACCGTACCACAAGTTAGGTTGAAATTTAGGTTTGCTGGCATAAACAGTGATGGCATGTACCGATCTCAATGTGAAAACAAGAAAAAAAAGGTATCCAATTACTATTACTATTATATAGAATAGATATCAATTATATAATGATGTAGGTAGTTAATATTTCAGGGGCTCCATCATTAATCATGGCTATGTTCTGGAAGGTGTACTTGTACAGCAAATATTTAAGAAAAGGCTGGTCCTGGACCCAAGGACCTCCCACACTCAGGTATGGCAGGTGGATACGACAGAAGAAGGAGCAAAAAAATGAGTGAGTCGCAGAGTGACTACAGGTATGACCGCTATAATTTCATCTTCCAAAAAGCACTGCATTTCATTGGTATGGGTTTTGTAACTGCGATAGATCCAAGATGTACAACCATTACAGTATTGGCTTGTTTTGTATATCACAAAAGGGTTACCTTGACAGGCTTACAGGCTCTCTGCAAATGCAATGTGTATTTTTAGGCTCCAGGTTACCTTTGTTTGCTAAATACAGCTTCAGAATACTCCAGTACCCATCAGTGGAAAAAATCTCAGCCCAAGAATAGGACTGTCATAGTTTTCTGTGAAATGTGAAGACCCTGCCTACACAGAGCGCGCATTTACGTATCTCGTATGGAAACTGCTCTTTCAACAGCTTCAATATCAAAGAACGTATTCAATAAAAGAAGGAAGACAAAATGAAAAACTCCTTATGGGACTTGTCTAAGTGGCAATCGTTTTCAGAGAACATAAAAATTATAATAGCCAGCTTTAAAAATGAAAGTCTTTATCATTTCCAAACTCAAATTATTTTTATGGTCCAGACTATATGCTAATCTAATTCAAGAAAGTGACTGTATAAATCCACGGGTATACTGGCAATGGTTGCTTCAGAAAATAACATATTGTACATAAGCTGTTGCAACGTTTCATTTTGTTCTTGCAGACTGCAGACCATAGCTGGAAGTTGGGAACTCTGATCCAAGATGGTACAACGCAGAGGCAGAGAGAAGCCTTCAACCAGGCTGAGTCCCCCAGAGTGGGGCTCATAGGTCTCTTAGCCCTCCTAGAGCTGCTCCTAGAGCTGACCTTCAACCCTACAACCCCCCGCCAGCTGCAAAAGAGGTACCAGAGAAGTGCTGTCCTGGGTTCAGGTTAGATTTACAGGATTTTATTGAAAAAAATCATAACTACACAATGAAAGTGACTTTTATCCTAAAATCACAAAGCTGTAGGCCAACTGTCAGGAGGAAAGGACAAGAAAGGAAAAAGATACTTAATATGTGTTTTCCTTCCTATTTGCAACCACATTCATCCAGCAAGCCCTGAGGAGAAGCTGAGCTGCTATCCAAAGGCTTGTCACCCCGACAGCAGCGCTGGTCGCCTGCCCAGCTTGTGATGGGCAGGACTCTGCTAGACAGAGACCTCTGATGACTGACACCCCATCACAGGTTCTTCTCCCACTTGGATGGTGTTCAGAATTAATAATAATAATAAATGAGCTGGGCAGACTATTCAGTTAATGAATGTGGGCTTGTCCAGCTGAAACTGAGACTTTTCGTCTGCTTTGTTGTCGTTCATTCAGGCTCCTCTTACCCTCTTGCAAGGAGAGCAGTGCGCCACGGGCAGCAGCCACCCGGTACTATTCTGTACATCTATTGCAAGGTGACTAAGGTACTTTTTCTTTTTAACTTAGGAAAGTTTAAGAGTTTGTCAAAGGTGCCTTTTGAGAGCCATACAGGTCAAAATCCTTTCTTTACAGAGCAGACACAGGTATTACTCTCTCCTTTAAAGCCCGAAAGACATGCACCAGCGTTGACAATACATACTTCTTTAAAATGTGTGTTACAAGGCTTTGTGACCCCAAATGTGCTGTAAGCACATATAAGCAGAGCCGGGAATACAGCCCAGGTCTGGAGATGGGTCAGGTTAGCAAATGGTCTGCTTCTCTCGGTACCCTTTTGAACTTCAGCCTTATGGTCGATGGCCTAAATATATCTTTTCCTATAAACCAGCTAATGTAAGTATGCCAAGGAAATATATCGAGCCCCTCAGCTTAGGTAATGGTGCCTGCATGGAGGAGGCAGTGACCCAGGAAGCTCCTGTGGGAGTTATGGGATGAGACGCGGCGCTGCAGCTCTCCCCCACTTCTGGTTTCCTCCTGCTTGAAATGGGGCTTCAGAGTCTTTAAGGAACAGAGCAAAGCTGATCAGAAATTAATTCCCTGTCCTTCTGACAGAAAATGAAAAACTCCAGCCGAAACATTGCAAGTTTCTTTTCAGCCAAGAAAAACTCATAAAAATGTGAAAATACTCTGTTTCTAATCCCCACAGTGGCTATGGGCTGTGGCAGCAGTAACGTGTACTTTACCAGCTGGCGCACACCCAGAGCTGTCATAATAAATAAATAAATAAAGGTATTTAAAATCAGTCGAAGTTCAAAAAGCTTGACAATAGCACGAACCCTGGCATGCTGCCTGGACGGCGGATCTCGGTGTTCACCCGGCTGGAGGAGCAAGGACGCTCTGTCCTCTGTCCCCACCTAATATTCAGCCCGCGGCCCCCAGCATCTCCGAGTACCTCCCGCGTGCTCACAGGCAGCGAGGCCCCAGCGAGCCCCTCTCAGCCCGGCCGGTAACTGGTAGGCGGCTGCATCTTTGCAGGTCAGCCTTAGAAAACGCTGCACAAATGGCAAGACACAGGAAAGCAAAGGGGCCTGTGAGATTTCTAAGCAAAGGAAAAGCCTTTTACTCCTTTACTCCCTATATACAAATGTTTCAGACATTTAATCTGTGTGTATGTGCATGTATGAGGGCAACGCATATGCCAAAAGTTTATGTACTGTTCTCTCAGATTGATTGCAGAAGGAGAATTCTGAGATCAGTACAGACAGAGAGGGGAGCATTTGCTTGGGTTGGCTCTGCACTCCAGTTTCACAAGAACATGAAAATCCCAATAAAATCTGATGGGTGGAACACTTCAGTGGGTTATAATATGGGTTTATAAAATAAACCTATGGCTTATAAATCCCAATAACCACAACAGGGCTATTTTGTGCAATTTTCCTTCTATTGCCTCCCATTTGCAGAGGTCCAGAGCTCTAGACACTGCTAAATGATGTTGACAACTTTATGTGCTCCCCTTCAATGCATGAGAAACTGAGGCACAGAGAAGTTAAGCGACTCCCCCAAAGCCACAGATGACTCAATTACAATACCAGAAACAGGGTTCCAGTCTGGTAAATCACAATATCTCATCTCAGTCATTTTATGAACTGGATTATGAAACTCAACTGCTTGTCACACCAGAACAATATTATAAATACTCTGAGTATTAAAGCCTAAAAACCTACTACAATCTGTAGAAGAGCCTGAAACCCTAAAGACTAATGCAAGATAGCTGCTGCGTCAGCCCCAAAAGACTTCTGTGTGTCATTCACTGCCACACAATCCTCTCCCACTTTACCTGTGAGATCAGCAGCAACAAAGCCGAGAGACACCAGTGCCACCCTTCTGCAACTGCAAGATCATAATCTGTCAGTGCTGGCATAGATCAAATGTGTGCTTTGATGTTGCTCCACCATATGCTCAGACAGTCCCAGACAATTCCTATGAGACTGTGGGTGTTGCTGTGTGCTCAGAAAGACTTCAGACAAATGCCTTCAAATTCCTCTTTGAAACTTTGCTACCATGGACTAAATTAATTCCTCATGACTCCCTCGTTGCAACAGATTCACAGCCCAGCTGACTTTATTCTCCTGTCTTTCACAAAAAATAACTCTGTATTGACTTGATATTGTAAAAAGTCATTAACTTTGTGGTTTCAAGAAGCTAAAAAAAAAAAAAAAAATCCATCGACACTTTTCCCTGGGTAGAAGAAAACTGAAATTGTAGCACTGCCTTCTTTAGACAAAGCATTTCCCTTTACTTGTGTGCATTCCTCGGGAGCATGCATTTATGCGTACACACTTGCTAGTTCCTGAGAAAAATGGTTAACAGCTTCTTTTCTCTTCCCCCCCCCACTGTCTCAGTCCTCTTCTGCATTCTTCCTATATCCATCTTCTCATCCCAAATGCTCTTTTACCACTACAGTCGTGTGACTACAGAAAGCATCTTCCCAATTTCCTTTTCATTAAAGTGGTGATTCCTTGGAGAGGAGAAGGGAAGAAACAGAACACCTAGGCTGGGGTCCTGTTAATTCCTGTGGGGTTTTTCTCTCTCACCTATTTCTGACCTTCCTCAAACAATTCCCCCTAGAATTGAAGGCTTTCCCTGTTCTTTTCTAGCTACTAAGCTGCAGCATGAAATAGGTCTCCCAGATGTGTCCTGGGTGAGTCCTATGTTGCATTACAGCTGAATGCGTCCCCTCATTTTTCAATCACACACTATCCTAACACCAAGAGTTAAAGACTGCAGGGATACGTGGCCTATCCTGACAACAAACTTCCTCCTGTATAAACACAAATTATATTTTTCTATAGTGTTAACTAAGAGCAGCAGTTTCTTTTGCTGCAATCATGCTGCTGGTGCTCCTGTGGCAATACAGCCCACCCACAGGAGGCCTCTATGTTGCATATGAAACAGACTCTAAAAACGAAGGATTCTAAAATGCATTCCCGTGCAGGGGTTTGGTAATATTGACAAACCCACAAATGAACTGTCTGTACTAGGAGCAAAGGCCTACAAGCACTATATGTCTACAAGTACATAGGGAATAAGCTGATTTTACAGCACTTTGGATTGCTTGTCGGTGGATCTCCCATCCTTTCACTGAAAACACCTGATTTTGAAACAGCTTCCTTTGCTGTGCTGGAATTTAAACCTCCACCTTCCAGTCTGGTCACCACAAAAATCTAGTATTCACCAGCACATCCAATACCTATGGACTACAGATAACGCTATGCTCATTCACAGCAGTGATACAGCATGAACAAGCTTACTCGAACCAGCTGGGATCTCCATGCCAGCTGCAGCATCGCTTTCAGCTGAGGTTCCCTTTTGGACTGGTCGTTGCCTGTCAGAAACTTTCACAGGTTATAGAAAAACCTTCAGACCAGTTACTGTTTCCTTCGCTGGAAAACCAAGCAAGCACTGCCTCAGCTCCCGTACTGACCTCTGTCCCTGGCAGCTGGAGAACATGTGCACCACAAAGCAACTACCTGAAAAATACTGGCTTAGCTTGGGTTGTGTCTCCAGAAGAGCTTCCACAGTCTCAAGTTGGACAGCCGCCTTACTTGTAACACAAATGTTGCCCCAGAAAAAAAAATCCGAACTGGTCACCAGTGTAGTCCCAGCTTCCTGCACTTCGGGTATCAAACCTGGCTTCTGTATTTCAGGATGTCTCTGCCCCCATCAGCTCACCACGTGAAGCCAACCAAGTCAACCTTTATATTAAACCAGGGGGAACAGGGGAACACAGGGGGGATCATGTGGTCCTTTGACATACATTTTCTTGAGTGAGAAAATTAAGCAGCATTTCACTGAACCCTTTCCCTTCATTGCATTATAGTCACTGAACCTTTTTTGACAAGCCAAGCGCCTTGTCATTCAGTAATGCCACAGGCAGGTCTGAAGCCCCTTTCCCCTCCTGTGTGCAAGACCCAGAGCTGTGCTTAAGGAGCCTTGTTGCAACCAGCTTCCATCTTCCTCACTAGTGGCTGTGTCCTCTTCTGATTTTTGTTTACTGCTGCAAGGCAAATGCCACAACCTCCTGAACTGCCTCTGATGCCCTTTCCTTGTCCCTCAACCACAGGATCAAGTGGGCTTCTATTCATTGGTCTACTGCTAATTTCACAGGACCTCCTGGGGGTCCATTGCTATTGCAGCTTGCATCGGTCTTTCCCTTGCCTTCCTGACAGAAAGCTGGGGGCAGGCACAAAGTTGTGGGCAGGCTGTGCACCAGCGTGGCTGCTCTGCTCGCACCTGAATCAGCACAGGCCATTGCACCATATGCCACCAGAAAGGGGTCCACGAATCCTAAGGTAATTTCATCCCTGAGTATTATCCGCATTGACCTGAGCAGGAGACCCAATTTGTGATTCTCGCAGTTCGTAGTTACCAGGGGAGAAACTACAGATAAAGTCAAATCAGGTGCTTCTTTCATGTAACTGTGTTTATTTTAAAGACCCATTTACTTAAAGCAACGGTAACCGTACCATACTAGACTGTTATTTTGCCACCAGTCCAAGCCTTTCCCCAGAGGCTGTTCAGGAACTGCCTTCTTTGTCAGCTTAGAAGGGTAACCACTACACAACCCTTCTTTTGGCTTATCTTTCTAGCCACTCATTTGGGCTACCAAGTGCAAATGGCCAATCCCAAGGTTATTTTTTTCTCTCAGGCTGAAGAGATACTCTATCGAAAGAATCTGTTGCCTCCCTTTCAGGCTTCTGTGAGCCACAAACAAGATAGAAAGCTTTTAAATGCCCAGCTGAGTCCAGCCCCAAGACCTTTGCCCAGCCAGATCCACAGCCAGGTGGCTGCCTTCTCTTATGGCCAATGATACTTTGCTTTCCTTCTCCTAGTGAAGCTGTAGCCTTTGCCAGTGGCTCACTTCCATCAGGAATTTTAATCTAACCAAAGCTTTCCTGCTTGTGTGTGTTCCATGAGAAACCCCTTGACCAACAGCATCAGGATGCTGGGCACCTCCTAGGCCCATGCTGACTTTCCAGAGCAGAGCCAGGCTTCCTTCCCTGGACTGGTATTTTTGCCCCTCAAAGATTCACCTCTGCTTGCTAGTCACCCTTCGGGCTGTTTTCCCAGTAGTATCTGGCTGCTGCCTTTGAGAGTCTTCCAGCTTTTACTGTTGGTCTTATTTTAAATTCCTTCTGCGTCTTTCTTACTCCTGCAAGCACTCTGATCATTTTTTCCCTTGTGATTTTACATAAATAAGTATTTACAATTGCTCTCCTTAGAAACAAAAAACATCCACCTGACATCTCTGCTGTCCATTTTGACAATATTTAGGGTTCCTGCAGGTTGCTTCATTAGAGGAAAAAAAAACAAACCCGATGATGGGGTCAGATATTCCTTTTACAGAAAGGCAGCCAGGATCCCAACTCCCCCAATGTCAGGAATCACCACTTCCTTTTGTGTTTTCTCTTTCCCTCTGTATCTCTCACAAATGCACAATGCCCTCTCCCCCAAGTTGCAGCAACGCAGGGGGTACCAAAGTTCCCTCTCTGTGCCGCCCAGCCAAGGCAGTCACCCTGCACAGCTCCTGTTCCCAACCCGCCTTGCCCTTCACTGCGGCTCTTACTGCTCCAACAGTGCTGGTCCATGAGAAAGCTGAACTGTTTTCTGCAGCTATCCCACACGAGGTCTGGTTGTGGGTTAATATTACACCTTCCCAATTCAAAGAGGCTGTGCCACCCACCCAGTGAGATGTGATGTTCCTTTTCTTTGGGAAAATAATGGGAAAAAGGCAAAGAAAGCATGAAGAATACTGCCAATAGTGCTCTAATGTTACCATCCCATTTCATTCCTTTAAATTAATCAACCATATTCTTTTTATAGGGCTGTGTATCAATATTGATCGTAGGACACAATTCAATCAAGGGATACATTTGTGGCATGCGTAAAAGGCAGTTTGGGTCAGAAGAAGCATCGAGATACTGTTCTTCTTCTCTGGCTGTTGCTGGTAATTTAAATACTTTCCCATCTCTCTGCAAAACCTCAGAAACCTTCGGCCTGGATGAGTAGAATAGGGGAGGAGAAGGAATGAGGGGGAGAAGAAGAGAGTCTTTCTACTACCTGAATTTGGAAGGTGGCTTCCTTCAGGCTGGTTCTTACAAGGTGCAGACTGGTTCAGGTAACCCTACTAAAAATGAGTATAAAACTCACGCCTAGTTTTCATCATGTGAGTGCAACCTCCTCAAGCGCACAGTGCAGGAACCTCAGTAGAGCAGAGCTCTGAAAAATGGTTATAAAGGACACCATAAACACAGTGGCATAAGGGTGGGATACGACAGGTTACCCTGAAAAGAAACCTGCTGTCTCCAGGAGGGTTGAGCTACCCACCTCAGGGGTCTTCACTGCCACGTGGAACCACAGCCACACGATTGAGTGTGTTGTAATATTACTCCCTGAAGCATTTCCTCCAGAAATGATGCTTCAGCACCAGGAGACTCAACTCTTTGGAGCTGACATGACATGCAAAATACTTCCAGAAACAAGGATGCGCTTGAGGCTGATGGGACTATAAGGTGGAGTTGGCAGCAAAACAGACAAAGATCCAGATTATTCTTTCCTCAATTATTCTACAAACACTTTTCCCCCCTACTGGTTGTTTATCTCTGCTTTCTAGTTACTAGCTTCGTGACCTGTAAACCTTTTTATTTATGACCTGTTGCTATGCAAAGATGTGTGAGGACAGAAATAAAAGCACTTTTAGCCCAGAAGTTTTCAGACATACCTGGAAAATACCCAAATGTGTTCTCCCAACTACAGGAAAGACAAGTTGTCACTTAAGAACATCCTCACTGTTAAATGTGATTAGTTTTAGAATTTGCAAGTACAGTGCTCAAATACATTCTTTAAATGGGAAATTACATCTTGGTGCCAGATACAAATAATTGACTCAGCTGACAGCCACAGAACATTTGAGAAACCATTAAAATAACCAAGAATTTAAATGGAATTAATTTACCTTCTGTACCCACTGCGAGATTTCTACCAGAAAATAGAGAACTTTTTGCTTTTTTCTTAGGAGATGTTTCTTAAAATGCAGATGCAATCAAAGCACTAAAGGATTTTTTTTTAATTATGTCATTTTTCATACTAAATAACCCCGATTAGCAAGCAATAATGGCACACAGGTATGTAACAGCTCCCCAAAGTATGGCTTTTAATCCATCCCTGTGGTTGTGGGATTATGACTGGATCATCCACCAGATTTTTTTTCCACATATTATCAAGTAAACATTTACAATACATTTGTGATAAAAGCTGTGCTAAGAGCTTGCTGGGAATAAAGGTAATTTTCAGTGGCTTGGCCAGAAGAGCACGGTGCGGGGCTTTACTGTAGAGCCGTGCGTGGGGTGGCAATTTGCCTGAGCTGCCACACTGGGAATCCGATTTCCTGATCGGGTTCACACCTTCTCCGAGCCTGAAACCAGAAGCTGTCGGCCTGCGGGGATGGAGGAGGAAGGGACCACGCTCGGCTGCAGTCACTGCCTGGGAAGCCCTGGAGTCTCTCGTGGGCAAGCCCCAGGGGCTGCACCATGGAAAATATTCTAGTGCAAAGAGTGGAGTCTGGCCCTAAGAGCAACCAGGCGGCACCTGCTGCTATCAACAGCCAGTTTCAAGGGCTGTAGGCATAGCTTACTGTTTCATGACATGGTATTTGGGTGGAAGATTAGCCTGCCATCCCCAAGTGCTCTTTCTACTTTGACACTATACCCTCCTTAACATTAAACCTGTACGTGTGGCACTGCTGCTGTAAAATATTTTTATTGCTGTGCAATTATTGTTATTCTATCTCAGCTTTCTCACTGGTGCAGAATTAGGGATTCAAATGGTGTTCATAGCTCCTTGTTAACATAGCTGAATTGCTGATGAGATACAAGTACCCTTCTGCCCCAAAGCACCCGTGTGGACAGTAATAGACTATGCGTTTTCCTTCATATTTGCCTCTTCTACTACGTTTTCAGCAGAAATGGGAACTTCCCCCTCAGAAGAGAAAGGACTTTTTTGTTGAACTGTTATTTTGTAAGAGAACAGTTTAAATGGCTTCTCTAGACGCACAAGTGTGTGTCACAGGAGAAAGGCCAGGCCATGCAGGCGATGGAAATGTGAAATTCTTGTTTGTCTGGGTGGCATCTACAAGCGTCAAATAAATGTAAAGCTTTTCAAAGTAGTAAATTTTTGAGGTCTAAAAACTTGCATGTTATTGCAAAGTAATTTGGAATATATCAGAGAAAATAAATCTTGATGATTCCTGTACCTCAGCATTAACTAATCTCAACATCATGGAAAAAGCATACCCAATTGAACAGAAATTACAACAAATGTAAATGCTTTTTAGCATCCTATAGAGTTTAGCAGAAAAAAATTATTAAAGGTTCGAAAGAATGGATTAAATTGTTTTTCAAAGGATGTACTTCTTTGAACGTTAGGTTTCTCTAGATGTTATCTTAAAAACTATCCGAAATGACAACAGAACTCTAATGGCTGCGTTATTAAATGCTACAGGACTTTTCCCCAAAGGCTATCTGCATTGCTCTTGTGGTCCCCAGATTCTTATTATTTGAGTATCTTTAAATGAATGGACTGTTCAAACCATTGGGAGTGAAATACAGCTCTGCACATTTTAAAAGATTTTTAAAAAACCCTTAGAAGAAATCATGCATACTGTTACAGTTTTTTAGTGCAGAAACCTATCATCTCATACAAGCTACCCTCCTGATCACCCTTCTCTCATAAATGCCTTGAATGTAAACCATCTGGCTCTGCAGTCACACCAGAGACACTAGAAAGAGAGAGAAAGGCCATGTGTCTTTAGATTCATGTCTAAGGTTGATTTTCTGTACAGTCTTAAAATGTGCACCCTTTTGGTCACTGTCTTCATGTGAAAGACACGGGGAGGATCTGTAGGTATAGCTGACCTTGACCTACAAATCTCAGTTGAACCATCTCAAATTTACCCTGAAGGAATCCAGGATGTTAGTTAGAAGCATCTCTATTGACAGATGCAGAATAACAGACAGAAGGTGGTAGACAGTAATTTGCCATAAACTGGTGAAAGTTCCTCAAAGGAGAGATGGAGTCAGAGCTCGCGTCAACTTTCCCCTTCCTTTGCACAGAACGTGGCTAACGGAAAGTCTCGCTGATCAAACTGTAAAATCTATTAAGTGGGATTTCCAGTGCCCTGGCTCAGCTGACAACTAATTTGTTTTGCCTTTGCCTAGCAGGGATTTTCCATGCAGTGGACTCCTGTTTGCTATGTAAGTCATCTGGGTATTTGTTAGTGTCATAGCCGGAGCCAGATGATGTTTATTCTGCTAACATCCAGCCGGACTCTGGCAGCGCTCATTGAGGTCAGGGCTTTATTTATAGAAGCAGATATACATTGAGATTCATTTTCTTTCCCGTGCTGTAATCTACCTAAGCTCATCCAAAATAGAAAGAAACATGCAGACGTGCAAGTAATATACTAATTGGGCCAGATCCATGAATTAGCACAGCACCATAGAAGCCAATGGAAAAAAAGCATTTTAGAGCAGCTGAGGACCTTGTCTATTATTTCTCCCGGGGAAGAGAAGGGAGTGGTTTAAAAGCAGAAATAATAAAGCAAAAAGCAAAACCAACCAAGCAATAAAAATGTCCCGGCATGTGGCAGAACAGGTCTGCAACGCAAAATTCCTCCACCGAGATCTGCTATTGAAGTATTATTTTTTTTGGTCCTGTGTTCCCAATCACCGGAAAGTGCAAGAATCAGAGCGCAGAGGAGAGCTCCAAGCAAGGAAAAGTAACAAGACTTAAAGCAATTACCTGCTGAAACTGAGAAGACATTGTCAACGTACGCAGTCTGAGATAAAGCAAAGCAGAGGAAAAGCTGCAGGTAAGATCCCCAGACAAGCGGGCTGAGGACCAACATGCTGGCTGCACCCTGGCAGATTCCAGCTCAGAGGCGCAGGGCTGCTTTGGGGATCTCTCTCTCCCTCCCCTTGCTCCCTCTCTGCCTTGCCTGCTCTCTTCCTCGCTCTCACTGTGGGATGCGTGTGTGTGTCTGTGTGTGTACGTCTCTTCCCCCCCCCCCGCCCGCCCCGTGCCTTTAGGAAGAAAGAATGCTAACCATTTCCCATTAAATCTTCTCCTTACACTAGACACGGTTATATTTAACTCCTGCGCTGGATCAGTTGCCCCTATTGTGGACATTAGTTGCTAAAACTGGGGCATGGGGGATTCTGGTTTTGCTAACAGAAGCAAAAAGGCACTTTGGATAATAATAATGATGAGCGGGAAAGGGAGAAATTATGAACTGGACTATAAACACATTTCCCATTAAATCTTCTCCTTACACTAGACACGGTTATATTTAACTCCTGCGCTGGATCAGTTGCCCCTATTGTGGACATTAGTTGCTAAAACTGGGGCATGGGGGATTCTGGTTTTGCTAACAGAAGCAAAAAGGCACTTTGGATAATAATAATGATGAGCGGGAAAGGGAGAAATTATGAACTGGACTATAAACAGCATCCTTCGGAGCAGGCAACCAGACCCTGATGTCGAGATGGATAAAATCCCTGACTGATCATCTTCTACAGGTCACTAATTGCCTTAATGAGAGAGATGAGCAGTGACCTAACATCTGCTTATCACTGGTGGTTACAAGCGTTGCATTCATTTACAGAGTGCAGCTCAGGCTGAGGGATGCCACGAACCGCAGAACAGATTATTTTTTAGGATTTCAGTGAAAATGACAGTATCACTGATAGTGCCAGATATTGTAGGACCGCAAAGAGTGTACTGACAGGGTGCAACAGGTGGAAGAAACAATACGTGTGCCATGCTGGGGTGAGTGAAACGCTACCAGCTCCAGGGGTGGTGATGGTCAACACACTACACAGCACTGTGGCAAGAAAACAAACCTCTGACTCTCTGAAAAGCAGCGTGTGCCCTTGTTATCTGTACAAAAGCTTGGTGTTTCTGTGCCTTATTCCAACTGGCAGAGCTTTGCAGAAAAATTTCTGTCCGCAAAATAACTAGCACAGGGATCCTCCTTTCTGCCTGGGATCCGACAGGGGTTTCCGTGAAAAGCAGAGGTACTCCTTCAGCATGAAAACCATCATTACTTCCTCTCTTCCAGATGGAGATGATTTTCTTTGCCCACTCTTTATTGTTACTCCCAAGACAAACATGGAAATCTTTTGGATTAATTACAGAATTGATTTTTTTTTTTCACTTGAGAAAAGTACTCATTGACAGAGACGAGGACAAGTCCCCCTGGGAGTTAACTCCTACTGAGTACACCGCTAAAGGGCGAAGCGATGTATTTCCACAATTCTAGTTAAACAGTCTTGGCTGTTCCTTTCAAGACATTGCAAACATATTAACAAAATCTTTCTAAATGTAATGGTTTGATAGAAACAATCAATCACATCTGCCTTATATGTTTCTATCCTTAAAGGACAGGCCTAATATAACCTTAATGTTTTCTAAAATCTCTTTCCAGTACTGCAACACTTTGGATAACTGCATTTATTTTTTAATTTAATCTACCCTATTCCTCTGTCTGTTACTTTTTAGTATTTGGCTATTTTTAGTGAATATGGTAGTTTGGCCTCTTTCTTCTTTGACCAAGATGACCGTGGATTAAGTAAGTGCCATTAGTTCTCTCTGCATGCTGCACCTCAGAGGGAAAGGCATAGTTGCTGCGAAGCCTATCATGACAAGCCCTAAGTGTGTAAGACGAAAGTCCAGTTGCCTGATTATAAAGGTAAGCAGTGGACAATCCCCACACTAGAAGCCTGCATGGATGCTGGAAAAAATTGCTCAAAATTTAAAATGTCAAGATTTTATCAAAAGATTCACCTCTGGAAACGTTTGATCAACTCAGTAGTTAGTCAAAGCAACAACTGAGTAATTTCAAATCGTCCTGAAATCCTCCTGTAGTCTTTTAGCAATAGAAAATTTGGTAGAAATTTGTAGTACAAAATATGTTCTGTTTGATAAGGAAATTAATTAATCCAATAATACTGCAAAGAACCAGGATCATGCAGTAGGACCCATATCTTTCTTCTCCTCCCTCACCCCCTTACCAATTTCAGTTCTTGCTTCTTCAGCCTAAAACATAAATGCATGTTCGGGTAAAAATGCAACAATATCTTGCTTGAAGAATATTGCAAAGAATTCTATCGCAAACCACATCCACCCTTCTGACCTGCTCTAAAGAAGATAGGAACAATGAGTATACCTTTCCCTCACAAGTGTGAGTGCTCTATCGGAGGTGGCCAGAAGTGATACAGAAAGCCAGGGCTGCTTCCGAGTTTAAAAAAAAAAAAGTTAGCTTTGCAGTCAATTCTTAAGTAGAGTTTTTTAATCTATTTTTTTCAGTGGAGAACCCTGACTAAAAATTGATGTTTTGTCAACATTCTCCTTTATTTTGACTTAACATCTCCATCACTCTGAAGCCTGAGCCCATTTGACCTGAACTGGCGCTCAGTCACTGCGAGAGGAAAGCTCTGTAGGCAAACACTCTGCTGTGGAAAACATACCACCTTCCACAAAGGACTCGAAAGGAGATGTTTGGACTTATATTTGAAGAGACCTCTTCATCATGATGTAGCGGTAGTTCATCAACTCGTTAGTTTTTAGTGGGATCACCATTAGGTCAACACAAAGGAGAGCTCTCATTACAAGGCAGCAAGCCAGGCCACGTCAAGGTGCAAGCCCTCATTTTTGTTTCCTCTGATTTTAAGGCCTTGGCCAGGTAAACCTGCTGGCAAGATTGTTAAGGGTTTCAGTGGGAGAAGAATGAAGTCCATTTGAAATAAAATGGACAGTAGCTGTGGGCTTTTTGCTTTTGACTTAGGTGACAGTGTACGAGACTGACACTCCATGCTAACTGGCGCTCCACACTAGATGTCAAGGTTGTACACCTGGTTGCATGGCTTGTTTCTGACCTCTGTAGCATTGGCACGTGTGATAGAGATGATCCTGAGGAGGGGAAATGTCACGTAGCAGAGTGAGTCTTACACGGTGCGAGAAACTTGACAGACGTGCTTTCCAGGCCCCCGAGCTATCTATCATCTGTCAACTTGCTCAGTCAAGCAGTTCATTCCTCCAGCTATTCCCATGGGCCCATGAAGCTGACGGAAAGCTTCTGCTCCCTTCAGAGAGCTCTGCACCAGGTAGTTAAGGCCAATGCTCTGAGATTAAAGATAAGTCCTTGTCTCTATCATCCAAATAGCAGTTAATAACAAAGGATTTTTTTTCTTCCTTCTATATTCACTGCAGCTGCTGTTCCTGGTGTAGTGAAAACCCACATTAATATGACTTTATGGTGCAACCACTGGAGAAAATTCCATAAAAATTTGGGAATAAAAATATTTTTTAAAAATCTTAAAATTTTGCTATGAAATTACGGATTTGCTAGAAACAGAGGAAGTGTTTCTTCCTGCGTAATTCATACTCGTGCCTTACCTAGAATTGCTACTATGATACCAGGAGTAGCGTTCATCAAATGGAAATACAATGGCTTCAGCAGTATTTCTATTTCAGGTGACATCAGCTGAAGAAACAAACACAGCAAAGTATTTACACTCTGCAGTTTCTGAGTCTTGTAAGATACCCCAATGGCCTAAGTAAGAACAAAGGGTTTTGAGGACTTGACTTTAAAAAGTTGTTCCACAGCGAGAACCCCAGAACCCCAAATGTCACCTGCAGTTTATTGTTCAAAGATAAAGATCCCCACAGTTTTATCACAGGGAATCAACTGCAGTTTTAAAAATCCTATTTTGAGTAGATGCCATAGCAACTAAAAATGTCAAAAGCCAACCAACACACAACAACAACAAAAAAGTCTGCACAGTTTACCTGCTAAAGTAGCTGTTGCTTGACCTTTTCAAGCCAGAACTGAACTCTTAGAAGTGGGTGGAAGAATCTGCTGATGATCCTACATGTAAACAGAATTTATGAACATCTTTTCTATGCAAGAATTAATGAATACTTGTTAAAGAAGGCTTCTTCCAAGTCCTATCCACTTATGGTTGGCAGGTCCTTCATCAACAAGCCAAGGGAAAGTTAATGTAGTTAAAATATCATCAACCTCAAGGTCCTGTATGAACACAGTTCTACTTAGAAGGACAAAGATAATTGAGATTTTCTAGTTCAAAAGTATGAAAGCTCTTCTGCTGAGTGGGGCAAAGGTAAAACAGCAACCCAGTGTTAATGCAATAATTCAATAACAGATTATGTCTGCAAAGTAGTACAGAAGAATTCTGTTTATTCAATTAGTGCAGGAGATGGAAAAGATTCTTTATAATTACGTTTTCCTTGTTAGATAGTTATTTAGCAACAATTGTTTTTCACAATAAAAATACCTGTTCAAGTTTACACATCTGAATCAGTTATACCTAACATTTAGGTTTAGTACTTTGACAACATAGCTAACATTACTTTGGAAGATGGTATTAGCTACAAGTACAAAGGCAGCTGCTGAAATAAAAAAGTTAGTAAGTACAGAAAAACAATGAATGGCTTCACCATTTCCTTGCTGGTGTATTTAGATCTCATTCAGAAGCCCATATAGGAATAGACCCACTAACTGTGCGATGAAATAAATTCAACCACATGATGAAGTAAATTCAATCACATGAGAAAGTTCTGACTTAATCGACAGCTCCACTCGTGCCAGTCACCCAGCAGGGTATCAGGTCACAGGGCAGCTGGCCAGCTAAAGGCAAGCCAGTGCTAGTAAGTCTTCAGATTACCCACTGGATGAACAGGGTGAAGGCAGGACATTGATGTCCTGGTAAAGGCAGGACATTGATACCTAGCAACTTCCAAAAGCAGCCCTTCCTGCAAATTAGCCACTTAATGGATGTTATACATTGCACAACAAGTAGTGGCCTTCTGACCTCCTCTTTTCTCTATACTCCATATTTGCAGAAATGCAAAACTGGCTAGGGAATCTGATTTCTTTTTACACCTTTCAGAGGTTATTTGTTTCCAGAGCAGCCCAGCTCTCACCCCATTTTTAGAAAGTTGAGCTCCAAACTCTAACTTTGCACCTTCAGACCTATTTCAAAGGCTCAGTCCTTCACTTTTTTCCTCCTATTAGTAATCCCCATGCATACATTTCTTTTTCTACTGATGATAATGGAACAAACTACAGCGTAAAAGAGTCCTGAACATGATTAAAGATTATGGGATAATGCCAAGTGGCTTCTTTCAAAGCTATCAGAACCACCCCACCGTGGCCTCTTAATGTTGGAAGGCACAACGAAGTAGAACAATTTTAAAACAATTCAGCCACTGACCTTTATAACATTACTCTTCTTCCCCTTTCCTCTTTATCTGCCTTTTAGACCTTGCCTTCCAAACTGCAAATCATTTAGCATTCGCTGTGGGATTGTATAAAATTTTGCACAATGGCAGGGCATGAATGGCAGAAATATGTCCATATACATAATGCAGTAGACATGCAGAAAGCCTATGCTTCCCTACGATGCGTGCACGTGCTGTAAAAATCTATAGAGGCAGGAATCCCATGGACTTGCTGAATGGGTTGATCAAATGTGCAGAAAGTCTGGCAGCTCCTCAAGACGTTCAGCTACTAGATGGTTATTTGGTGGATATATAGCCACCAAACTTGTCCATCATGTTCTGATTGTCCTGTATCTACCACACAGGAGCAGACCACCATGCAGGACATTTGTACAGTACTCAATGCTTCTTGGATGAGATGCACTCACCACACGCTCACAAGTCTGCACAGAATCAAGAGATACATCCAGAATTGCCAGGCATTTAGAAATCCTGGACAAACATGCAAAATCCTAGAATTATTCACAGAAAAAAGTTCCACTGGAAAAAAGAGGATGCCCGTGTTAATCCATGTGTACAGTGGCCCTGAGAATGGGAGTCCTGGCCAGCTGAGATCTACAGTTACTAGTATGCAAGTGGATAAATAACCTTTAGCATCCGAGGGTGGTGGGTGAACCACAAACAAGTTACAGCTATAACTCAGTCTGCTCTTGATATTTACATCTAGAGGAGATGGAAATGGTCTGCAGGGTAATTCTTTCATCTTGTTTTTATTTGGATTGTCTATTGCTGTTATTTACTTGTATTAGTAATGGTCTGCAGAACTCACTGCCTGTACTAGTATCACTGCAGTGCTGCTGGAGGCACAGAACAGAAGAATATCTGGCAGTAATTGGCTCTCACAACTCCTAATTTAAGTGATTTCTCATCTAGCTTGCCAAAAAGCCCTATCAATTAAACACCAAAAAGCACAATTTTCTTTTTTTTCTCTGTGAAGATTCTTTCTGCAAAAAATATTAACATTATTGTTTTAACACTCACTCTGGCCTCAGAACTCTCCATTCCAGAGAGTTTCATGGATGCTGGCAATGCAGCACCCGATTTTTGTACTGTACTACAGCCCATGACACCATTAAGATGCAAGCAAACATGGATCCGAACACCAGTGCATACACACCTTAAGGGCCTTCTGTAGAGGTTCCCTATGAGATGAGTGGCCAGAGCACCACTGATGAGGAGAGGACTTAATCAGAAGGTAACCTGGAAAAGTCAGCACACCTTAGAGCCTTCTGTGGAGCCCCCTGTAGCCTTCTGTAGAGGTTCCCTATGAGATGAGTGGCCAGAGCACCACTGATGAGGAGAGGACTTAATCAGAAGGTAACCTGGAAAAGTCAGAAGACTTAATCATGAGCGTAACCTCAGGCATGCAAGTGAAATCAATGAAGCTGCTCCTGAAATGAAGCATGTGCATAGGTGCCGAGTCATATCAGGGCCTGAAAAAGCTTCAGATACCTTGTCTTTAAAATAGTATGATGCCTCACTTTCCCATGGCTGTTTTTCCTCTCCTCTCATGGATACCTCTGGGCAGAATGCAAAACCAGGAGCAGAGCTGCTGAACCCACTTGGGGAGCAGTAGCAGAGGACAACACTCACCTCTTAATCCAAAGGCCTGACAAAAGAACCAACAGTATAAAGCTGGGGATGGGTAAAGAAATAGGTCACAGTAGAACAGTAGGAAGAAGTAGCAGTATGTTGCCAAATTTGCCTCTTTTTTTTTTTTTTTTTTTTTAAAAAAAGGGGGGCCCCAAGAG
>NW_008796217.1:625369-637246 GCF_000699145.1 Aptenodytes forsteri
CTTTTTTTTTTTTTTTTTAAGCAAATGGATGGCCACAAGTGCTGACCATGACACTACAGCAAACAGAACTCCATGAGACTTCTCTGGCACCCTATCCGGGCAGCCCACACCTACGTTTTAAAGCTGCTGTGTTTTTGCAAGCTGATGGCAGATTTCATGCTGATTTCAAGGGGTGCTGGGTTCCGGCTATGGGTGGAGAGGCTTTGCCTTTTTACAGTGCTTCAAATTTTGAAGCCTGGCCACAAGTGCTGACCATGACACTACAGCAAACAGAACTCCATGAGACTTCTCTGGCACCCTATCTGTCGGGCAGCCCACACCTACGTTTTAAAGCTGCTGTGTTTTTGCAAGCTGATGGCAGATTTCATGCTGATTTCAAGGGGTGCTGGGTTCCGGCTATGGGTGGAGAGGCTTTGCCTTTTTACAGTGCTTCAAATTTTGAAGCCCAGGCCGCTCTGTTACTGTGGCAGCATACAAAATGGCTGGGCACTGCACGCTGCCCAGTCATTCCGGTATGCCAGGGTTGTCGTCTTCCAAACACAGGATAACAGCTGAGTCTAACCTAACTAGACAAACGCATTTTCCCAGCTCCCTTTGCAGAATTAGGGGGCTATAATTAAGGCTGCATTAGCATTTCTGTTACAAAGTCCTACTTTTGAAGCTTCAATCATTTGTATTTAAGACATCCTTACCAAGTGGCAATTTGGCACACGGGCATGAAAACTTTGAGAAAAACCAGCTCTCACACTAAATTCAGTAATAAAGGTCTCACTGATTTCAACTACATAGAACGAGACCCCGCACTAGCTGCTTATCTGTGGGAGCTTAAAATCCCTGATAGGGCCGAAATATTAATTTTTCCTAACATAATTTTTACTTATTTTCTGAGCACTTGAGTGATATCCCTGTTTTTGCAGAGCAAGCAGAAGGTTTATGGCCTGGCTAATGAGGCTTTCATACCTAAATCCCAGCCGTGTCTCCTTGCTGTAACAAGGATGCACGGCTTTGGCTGGAACTTGTGGTGTGCCTGCAAGTCCGCCAGTATTGATATCAGCACCTCCCAGGGCCAAGGTCTATAAAATGCCATACGTGCACATTATCTTAATGACAGTGCCAAGGAGACAGATGACAAGTTCTTCAAACACTTCAAAAAAGTGCCAACTGTTTTTTTTATACTTTTAATGGGCTGATTTCATTAGAGAGGGACTTGTATCTGGACACTGTGGAGCTCTAGCCTGGATGAGTGCCTGAGTGTATGTTGTCACTGCAGTCACCACTGCAGCTGCCAGGTGATGCAGAGGTACGCAAACCCGCTGTAGCCACCGTAAGTAGAGCAGAAGGGCCTCTCTGCCCAACAATTTGGTTCTCAGGTAAGCTTGCAGGTTACGCTAAGTTTCATGCCGCAACAGCTACACGTAGTCACTGCACAAAATTCATGCCCAGGAATAGTGATTGCTTTCTGGAAGCAAGAGCCACGAAAACTGACGTTGCTGTGTAGACTGAAGGTCTAAAAAGGCTTATATGAGTCTTCCACTATCATCTTCCTCATGTGGTAGCATTACCAACACTAAGTACGAGAGGAAGTCTCTCATCAGCTGTGTGCAAAGATGTTCTAAGCTGCCGACATTCATGTGTCCATGGTGATTTACACAACCCTAGATGGGTTGCTAATCCATTTCTTCAACTCCAAAATACAGCAATCCACATCCTGTCTTCAAAAGCATCCTTTCTCTGCATCCATTTTAGAATTTGACCCAAGGTATTACACAACTAATTGCTAGCTGGATTGCTCAGACGTCCTGTAGCTGACAAAAAGTAAAAAAATTCTGGATTAAACTGTTCTATGCAACATTTTCAGTAGCGTGCTTCCTTATCTTCTCTATCATCCCCTTGAAAAGATTGATGAAACCCAAAAATTTCTTAGAGTAGTGACTCAAGCAAGCAAATTGTCATTCTATTAATTTCTCTTTACTTATTTCTGCACTATTTCAGGCAGCCTAGAGATTCCTGGAAAGAACAGACACTGAAATAATTCTCATTAATATTAGCGTGTGCCATAATTAGCTGGAAGGGTCTGCTTTACTGAGGGCCTCTTTAAACCTTGTCCATCTGGTTTCAATCAAATCATCAAAAGAAATAGCAAATGTCTCCTTCAGAATAGCTGTTTCTGACTCATTACAATATTCAATTATAAGTAAATAAATCGGCAGAAGTCGCATTGCCTGTATGTCATAAGGATGATCAGCTCCGATACCTGGTCTGACCTCAGAATATCACTAAGCAGGGGAGTGCCAAGCACTCTTTTCTCTATTAAGCACAGCCATCAAGCTCCTTAAATAGCATAAAAAGAACTGCAATGGGGATTTTGATTCCAGCCTATAAAGGAACAAAGTAGTCAGGGCAGAAGTCACTCACAATTCTCAATAGGACTTTTACTACAGCTTACAGCCAGTGTGTGCTAGTTTCTCGGGTACGGAGTGGCAGGCCTGAAGATGCATTGCTGCTTGTTTTAAGTGTACTTGGGATTTTGCATGCGTGCTTAAAACCAAATCTAGCCAGACCAAGTATACATCTGATTCCTCATCAAAATGGATATATGCTATATGGCTGTAACAATTGAAGGCAAGCATACATGACACATACCCAAACGTTCACAGGGCAGACAGCCTACAGAGTTCATTGCATACTAAAGGTGAAACATAATTATTAAAATATAAAATATATATGCAAACTAAACCTGTTAGCAAGCTGAGCATACCAAAAGGCTGCAGGAACACATACTCAACACCTTAAACTATCTTGTGAGGTGCTGAGACAGTAACAAACCTTACTACTTATTCCTTATACCTGGCGATTTTGTTGTGGCTGCTGATGGTTTCACCTGCGGTCCCATAGTTAAATTGCCTGCTGGGTTTTGGACATCCCTGTTATACTTTTCCTGTACCACTTGTTGGTCCCAGGTTCCCAAACCCTTTCATGCATGCCGGTGTCCTCCTTTTGAAGAGGACAAGTGCTGCTGGCCTGAACTTCTGGGTTTCCCAACCACATGAACTGAGCAGGCCCCTGTAAGAAAAGTTTTCACAGGAACTAGACTAATGATTGATGGAGGTCACCCATGACAGGTACAGCAAAATTTCAAATTTTCTTTATTTACCTGAAAGCCACGATAAGAAAAAGACTCAGAACTGTGCCTTATTTAAACACTAACTTCTCCTGGTATGTCTCAGTAAATTACACTCAGTACCTCTTCCACAGCATCTTCCCTCAGCTGAGGCCCAGGCATTTTCTTCCTCTTGAGTTTGGTGTCTTGAGTCTGTTCGATACCTTTAATTCCATGCTCTGGCCTTGAGGAAAAATTTTGAGTTGGCTAAAGCCACACGGGTCAGCATTCCCCAGACTTATGACGTCTGTAATGTTTTGGTCCTTTTAATACAATTAGGACATTTCAGAGATACCTTGTTTCTGTCTCATCTCTGAAACTGTTTTCTTTCATATAGTTTCATCTGCCTAACACTCCTCTTAGATGCAACTCCCTGGTGTAAAACATAGTATCAAGCAGGTAAGCTATATAAACAAAGTAGTACAGATTTCACTCTTCTTGGTTTTATATGGAAATGGCGTACTCTCGCCTCAAAAACCCTAGTCATTACAACCTAAGAATTTCTATTATTATCATCGTATTAGTCTAGTTTAAAGCTATAAGAAATGCAGTGTTAATTATTTTCTGAGCTTTTTAAAAGCTCAATGAAATCCAAACTGATGTTATCAATTATGTTACCGCCTCCCCACGCTTTCAAATTCTTTGCTTTCCATTTTCCAGGCATCTTGACTTATTAAAATGAATTGTGCATGTTATTGTGGTTATTCGACAGCTTTTCTAAAAATCCAACGTAAGCTGATCTCCAACGGCTGACTCAAAATGCTGACATAAATCAGATACTCTCATTAAAGGAGAAACAGGATGAAAATCACTTTTTATTAATTTTCAAATATAAAACAAGAATTTCTGCATTTGCTTATCTAGTGCAAATGATTACCCCTGTGGTCAGTCCCAGCATTAACTCTTACAGATATTTTACGTCATCATAAGGTATTGTGTTTAATCACTCCAACATACTAAAATCAATTTTTGAGAGTTAAAAAGAAGAACGAAACAGAATTGGTGACAAGATCCAACGTTGTTCCACATTCCTTGCAGAGTACCCCAGAGAACATAGCAACTCTGACGTCTCAGCAGCCTTACACTTATTCATGAATTGTATCCATTCTACAGTTTTTCCTCTTTTTGCACTTCTTAGCCCTCCTAAGGATGTTACCTTTCTGGACTCAAGCATTCATAGCGCCATGTGGCTATTCCCACACACGTAACAAGAAGTGGTACCTCTAGTCAGACTGCGGTACTCTTGCTCATGTCAGATACTATCTTTCCGCACGAGTGTGCGGAGACATTCCTCTGCCTAACAGTAACCCATGGCCTCGTGCCAGACCCAGACTGAAGTGCAAGAACTAGTAAGTCAAGCTTTTTGCAACAAACCTAACTGTAGGCCAGGATCCCCTGCCAGCCTCTTTCTTGGGTCATCCAAGTGCCTTCCACTAGTTAACTAAAACTTAATGTCAATGGAATAATAGACAAGAAAGCAACCAAAACCCAAATCAGAGCCAGAATTTTCCCTTTTACATATGTAACAACAGAGAACCTCCCAGTACATTTAAGAACAGACGTAAATATAAAGTAACCTGCTTAGTAGTATGCTGAATAGTAGCTGCTGTAGGCCATGATGGAAGCATAGAGAAAGAACTACTTCATTTTTGAAGTCAGTCAGATTGTCAAATGCAACAACAGATGAAAACACAGCAGACAGAACCTCAGGTAGGCCAATTACCTCCTTTAAATGTTAGCTCTGCATCACAGTCAGTGTGAGCTAGGCACTGAGTTTCTATACAGTAAGTACATCATATGAAGAACCTTTGTTGCACAATTAGCCAGCCACAGCGTGAATGCTGGTGGTTGCTTTGTGATGCCAGCCAAACTGAACATTAAGCTCCAGCCTAACACTTTTTGTTTGTTTGTTCTGGTGAGGGTTTTTTTGGTTTTGGTCTTTTTTTTGTTCTTTTGTTGTTGTTTTTTTTTTTTTTAAATGCTTCTGATTAGAAAGATTTATGATCTGGAAATCTCACTAATAAATCCAGTCCTGTTTTCAGCCTACAGGGATGATATGCCTTTGCAAAGAGCAAAACTTCAAACAAAAATCTAAGATTTTTTTTTCCTGCAAGCACTGTAAGTCCCAGTTAACAAAACCAAATGCAATAGACAAACTCAGCCCTTGAGTAAATCTGCATTTTTAATACACTACTTCTACATGCAGTAGAAGCTGAAAAAGCAACCGGTAAAATTACGAAGTGACTATCAACCCAATGGGCTTCAATGCATAATGAGGCCAATCAGCACTTCTTCACAACAAGATGCTTTGTTTTGGTCCTGACAGGACAAAGTCTCCAACAAGTAGCATGCTGGTGGTCGGTTAAAAATGAAGTTACTATAATTGCAGACTGCCAAAGACTTCTATGTTTCTGTCAGTACAAAACCCTCAGCTTACTCCCTTCATCCAGAACATCCAAGATTTTAATTCACAAATCTTGATGGGTATGACTCTGAGGAAAAGAAAAAGCATGCAATTTTATCATTGGTGTTTCTGTACAATCTGCTAGAAGGCCTGGTGTACATTCATATGTGTCTTGTTCATTTTACAATCACTTAATTTCAGCAAATAAAGATTCCTCTAATAGCAGTTCTAAAATCCCACTTTGTTCCAATGCTTATGTAAAAGAGAGTTGTACCAGTTCCACTTCTGGAAACCAATTCAGTTTTGCTTAATGCACTGCCTTGCACCACCATTATCTTCATCATCTGCTACAGGTTAGAACGAGTCAGCCAGGGAAATTCCTGGAAGCAAAAAAACCACCAGAATAAAAAAACATATCAGAATGGACAAACAGTAAGAGGAACAGGATACAAATATGTATTAAGTACCAGATGGAATCCACAGGAAATAAAGACTGCTTAAAAACGTTTCATCTCATTTTGTCAGGAATGGAAAGGAACAACCATAAATTCTGGGAACAGTCATTAAAGGCACTATGCATTAATAATAGCCAACGGAAAAAAATAAAAAAACAAAAAACAAAAAACAAGGAAAGCAGATGGGACAGTGTAAAAGCATCCATTCTCCTATCTACCAAATCTAAAGACAATCTTTCTGCCTTGCAACTATCTCTGCCTTCTCTGCAGTTTAACTGATACTTCCTGAGGATTTTAGAGGCTTGCCCACACGAAGCTTGCAGAAAAAGAAGGGAAAACATATACGTACCTGTTTCTTTCTCTCAGACTGTGGATCAATCATTACATTTATAAGAGAAGGTGTTTGCTTGTCAGTGACACTTGCTTTCAGGGCATTCTGCAATTCTTCTGGCGTTTTAACGAAGTATCCTTTACCTCCAAAGGCAGACATAATTTCCTCATAGTGTGAATTTGGCAGGAGAGAAACAGGAGGTACACTGTAACGAGAAGGAAAACCTCTGATTAATGGCAGGGAAGAATTGCCAGACGGACTAATTACTTCAGCACTGATTTTAAAGTGTAAGATGATTATTGTGCTGGCCTGATGAATTCTTCTGGGCTGGAAGAACTGTATTTCCTATACCGCTTAAGCTATGTTTATAGGGTAGCAGGAGCCCAGTGTAAACTCAGAACACAAGTCTCAGGTAATTTTGGAGATTATCATGATTTTGGAGGTTAGCCCACTATGAACTCTGCATTGTGTGGCCTGAACTGCTGCTGGAACCTGAGACAACTAATAGTCATCTCTCTGCTGCACTGTTGTGTAAACAATAGTCTGGAATTAGGTTGGTTGCTTGCTTTTGGTAACTGGTTCTTACTTACATGAACTTAGCCTAAGACTAAGTTCACTTTATGAAAAATTTCAATCTGGATCACAAAGCATTAAAAGTGAAGAGAATGACCATTTTGGTCACTTCTTCCTTAATTAACAGAACATACTTTGAAGATGCTCACCATATAGCAGGATCTCCAAACTTTAACATCTCCTTCCAGGCATCTGCATCCAAACCAGTGTAAATCCCATTGTTGTTTACTACGATAATCAGGATTGGCAAGTTGTATCTACAAAAAGATGTATTTGGAAGAATTCTGAAATACTTGCACCTTTCTGTAAGGTGTTAGAAGTGCTACTTTTCCTTAAAAGGAAAATAAATTAAAAAAAATCACTTCCACCTGAAACATGATCTACTCATCACTAGTAACACATTATGTCACAACAGCATAAAAATGACCACGTATATTTTTTGGCTTGTTTTCACGTGCTTTTAGGAGTACACCATCTAACAGCAGCATCCTTGGCCTTCTAGTTAAATTGATCCTGGCAATACATGAAGAGGGTCTTCTTGAGCAAAAACCAGTTACCTACAAATAGTCTCCACCTCCATCCCAGAAAATCCGAAAGCGCTGTCTCCCTCTACGCAGACGACTCGCTTTTCAGGTGTTTGGTCTTTAGCTACCATTGCAGCTGCTATAGCAAAAGCCAGTCCGACTCCCATCGTTCCAAAAGTACCTGCATCAAGCCTAAAGGGGAGAATACAGAATTACTATCCCTTTATTTCTACTCAAACTTTTAAGTTAATCCATGGTGACTTATCTTTACTTTTAATAATTTGCCATATACTATTCCAATAATGTTTCATAACACCAGATATATCTCTTTATACCAATTGTTTACGAAACAGCGTATCTGAAAGCAAATTTGAAAACTTAGCCCTAGAATAATCTACTTCTTTATGTACATTTTTATCCATTATGTGCTTCTGACTGAAATGATCTAACTTAATTACAGCTTTCAATTTGATTTCAAAAGTTGAACAGAAGACTAAAATTTGAACAGCAGTATTTAACAGATGGCTTTCAGACTTCTAGTTATATTTTCAAGGAATTAAATATAGAAAGATTTCATGTAGTCTGCCTATCTCTACAGTAATTGAATGTTTTTGAAATATTGTGACTATGCAAGCTAAAAGCATACAAGAATAGTTCTTTATTGTAGTACAACTAGTGTATGAGAGTTCTTAATTTTAATTAGAGTCCCAGTATGTTTATATCACTTAAAACATTTGCAGTCTTATCAAACATTTGACTGAATATAATAAAGAACTAGATCATTCTAGGGTTCACTTTTCAAATTTGCTTTCAGATGTGCACAATGCAATCTGAAAAGACAACCATTAACATTACTGTGCCCTTATTTTATTTAAGGGGAAAAAAATGCAAACTCTTCCCCCAACTTTACTGGAAGTAGGGTTTTTTTGTTTGGTTGGTTGTTTTTTGTTTACAGGGAAGTATTTAGGTTCATTCAGGACTTTAGTGCCACTTTCACAAGAAGGCACAAGCTTCACAGTCAGATCAGAGTTTCACCTCACCAGACAGAATTAACTTTTCCCCCCCATTCAAGAAAGAGCACTTTATTCCTACTTAAATTTGTAGTCTACTTTTAATATAAAGTGACATACCAACACTTCCAAATTTGAGTGCCTACATTTTAGGCATGCAGGTTTACATGAAAGTGTGCCCAATATATAAACCAGTTTTCAAAATGAGTTGATTCTTCTTAAGTTTTCCCCGGTTTTAAGTGTGTTTCAAAGAAAAACTTTGTATTAATTCTTTTCAACATGAGAATTGAAAAGAAAATATTGCTTTTATTTTAAATCAATATTTATCACAGACTGAGCACAGAAATAAACATCTACATCAGGGAATTCAACACGCTGCTTCTCACTCACTTTCTACAAAAGAGTGAGAAACTATCACCATTCTTTTGCAGAGCACACAGACAAGTCGCAGAGAACTGTTAAAATCTATGACAGGTCATCAGTGTGTGAGGGGAAAACTTCCCTTAACCCCTCTCTCAACATACTAAACTTTTATTTTTTATTTAGAAACTTTAAAAAGGATTACAAAAATTCTGGACCATCATACTTCTCAGCTAAATGAAAACATTTATACATAGATCTAGCTTGTTGAGTCAGTACAACAAAGAAAATACCACACCTTTGACGGGGATGGTAATTTGGAAGCATAGTTCGTCCAATGTCCATGGTGTTTGCTCCCTCACTTACTAAGATGCAGTCCTTGGGTATCAGTTCTCTGATGTGATGAAAGACTGTGTAATAATTCATAGGCAGGGATTTCTGTAATGCTAATCCCTTAAAGATAAGAGACATTAGTAACTCCTATGCATAGAATTTATAATACAGTGCAGAACTGAGACATGTAAATAATAACAATGGAAATAAAAATACACTTTACTAGGTAAGGCTGAAGTATTTGGTCTTCCACGCACTACATCAAGGTCACTCCTTCTGTATCTATCCTGGTGACACAATGTATTTATCAGAGGCTCACTCAGCTCAGCAACCCTTGGATAGCCTATCATTAACAGGAAGCTATTAAAACTCAGTTAACTTGAGAGGCACATGAAATTTTTCTGCACGCAGGTTTGACTATTGATAACCCTAAGTGAGCTGTCATCTGTGTGCTGGGAGACAGTTCAAAAGAGTGATCTGCTAGAATTAATTTATTTTAGATCCCAATCTCGGAAACATGCATCTGAACTTGCAGAATACAAATTGCATAAAGTTAGGCATATGCCAAGCATGTGTGGTCTTCTGGCCTTAATAGCTACTTGCTTTTAACAGATTATACTTCCACCAGCATTGCTAAACAGCACAATTACAGAAGAAAACTAAGAATGCATCTTCATGTAAGCCAGCTTCCACTTGGAGTACTGGGAGGTACTTGGAGTACCTGCCCATTGCTTAGAAGTTGCTGCCAATAATACAGCAGCTCTAGCTGTGGTCGTCTACTACTGGCTTTTAAGAACCCAATCCCAAAGTTCAATGACTTCCACACAGTTTGAATTTATACAAAACCTAGAAAACTTAACTTACAGTTAAGTATTAAGATTTAACTTACAGTTCATAAGCCTGACAAGAGTAAGCCTGTACCAGAATGGTGTAACTTTTCAAAGTCTGGGTGACATGACTGTCAGAAGTAATTGAGAAGCTTGGATATAGACCAGTGACAAAACTGATTATGTATCAGTACCTGTTAAGGCAAGAAACCTCCTCTTTTCTTTAATATAACACTACCTTTGATCTTTCCTCGTTGTTCATTATTTTCTCTCTTAGCCTCTTCCACCACTCCGAATTAGAAGGATATTTCAATGGTCTTTTGCTGAATTCTTCTAAGAGCTGGAACAACATTGAAATGTTGCAGAGATTTCTTTCAACATATTTAAAAAAAACATCACGAGCATCAAGAATAACGTTATCAAGAAAGTTCCCAGCACAATCACAGTAACACTAATCAGAATCTTTAACATTTCATTTGGGAACAGACTGGATGCACAGCATGAGTATGTTGCCTGAAAAATGGTTTTCCTTGAACAGTTTTTTTTTTTCCCTTTTTTAACTGGTAACTTACTTTATATAAATCAGAGGAAATTAAGGTCAAAACGGGACACCTGACATTACGTTACCTGCTTAGTCACGGCGTTTATGTCACCTAATAACATTGCAGCTGGCCTCACATTATTCCCCAGCTCTTCTGCACAAATATCAATCTATATTTCAAAAAAGAAAGACCACCATTAACTCAAGGATTATTAAAAGGATTTTTTTTTCAGTTCAGGTGAGGAACATTGTCTAACAATGTCTTCATACCTTGGTTTTGGCTGTACAGATAACTTCCTCTGCCTTTCATTGAAATGACATCAGGAAATGCTTTATTCAAAGTAAAATCCTATGGTACATACCCATTTTAATAAAAGTTCATATATCATCTTAAAATTGACTGCTTGCTTCTTTCAAGCTCTTACAGACAGTATAGAACTTTATTAGAACATTAAGGAGAAGAAGGTGGTGATTTTAGTAATAATTATATGAGAACTAAAAATCTAGGCTTAGGTATACCCTGAAAGTCTATACAAAGCAGTAATTTTCTTACTGAGAAAAGTTTGTGTATGCTACTTGGCAATAAGAATTTGGCTAGTGTGAAGAAACTGAAAAGTAAATTGCGACCACTGAAGAAACTTCCCCACTTTATCAGTGATGTATGAGACCTCTAAGGTTACATGGAATAGTAACTTATGACCAGGTCACACAGACTATGAACTGAATTAGTATTTTAATACTAACCCTTGACAGTGAAAAAAAATCACTTTAAGTGAGACAAAAAAATATTTTTTTTTTTTACATTCTTTAGAAAAAGGAAACATAACAGAAGTATTATTTCATAAGTCAAAAGGAATTCTAGCTTAAAAATTTATGTTACTCCTCTGGAAAAAATGCAAAGTTTGGAAGCTGACATTATGTTCCAGATCACTGAAGACAGGCCAGTCAGCACACTGAATCAACTACTACTCTTCGACCACAGACTCTAAGTGAGAAGATTTTAGGGACATAAACAATTTAACAACTTGTCTTTCTAAGAGCTGGCAGATTGCCAAATACATTGATTAGTTAAATAGCCTTTCTTCCTCTTTTCTTATTGTCCTGGTTTCGGCTGGGATAGAGTTAATTTTCTTCCTAGTAGCTGGTATAGTGCTGTGTCACTCAAACCTCAGCGACAGACATCGCAGCTGCTCAAACGCCTGTGACAGGCACTGTGGCTGAACCAGAGAACCAACCGGCATCAGTTGCCCCTATACACAAGAAAATCAACTCATTTAGCAAGGGATGAAGATGAACCAGGGCCATTACGAGAACAGGAGGAGGAAGAGGCAGAACCCATAAATGAGATGGTAACCACCC
>NW_008796217.1:642518-652678 GCF_000699145.1 Aptenodytes forsteri
AAGCTGGGAGGAGGCACAGCCAGGACAGCTGACCCAAACTGGCCAAAGGGATATTCCATACCATGTGACGTCATGCTCAGTACATAAACTGGGGGTAGTTGGCCAGGGGGTGGTAACCGCTGCTCAGGGACTGGCTGGGCATCGGTCAGCGGGTGGTGAGCAATTGCATTGTGCATCACTTATTTTGTATATTCTTTTTTCATTATTATTGTTATTATTTTCCCTTCCTTTTCTGTCCTATTAAACTGTCTTTATCTCAACCCACAAATTTTACTTCTTTTTTCCCCCTATTCTCTCCCCCACCCCACTGCAGGGGGGGAGTGAGTGAACAGCTGTGTGGTGGTCAGTGGCCTGCCGGGTTAAACCACAACACTTACTAACATTTTTGAGTAACTGAGCTCTTATAATGACTGACTCTGGATCTGAAAGTAATTCTATTTCAAAAAAATCCAGCTGAAAGAGCAGTCAAAACAGTATGAAAGGTTTCACAATTTCAAGACAATTTGCTTTCAATCACAGAAAATCCAGTGCTCCAAAGATCACACAAATATCCTCAGTCTAATCCTGTATTAGTCACCTACATAGAAGTGTCTGCCCTCCTCATTACAGCAGCACCAAGTCCTTGATAAGCTGGAACAACGCTGTAACCATTTTTAGAAAAAAATAAGGAAGTAAAAACAATAATGAAAGAAATCAGAACTATTTCTGGAGAACTACCATAACTATATGCACTGTACTGGACTGTCCATAGGGCAGTATTTGCCACATGAAGTACACTACCAAAATAATTTACAATAATTGCTCTAGGCAATGCTAGAACACAGAGGACTTCCTTCAAGTGATAATCATTTTCCTGCTTACCTGAATAACCTTTACGTCTTGTCGAAACCTTGGTGGAAGACCAAAATGCAAAATCCAATTCAACCTTGCACCAAGCAAGATGATTACATCAGCATGCTGTAATGCCCTAATAAAGGGAAATAAGAGAATCAGATAAAGAGGAATTATTATTAAACTTAATAGTGTTTTCAAAATTAGAAGTAATCCTAACCACCACAGCAAACCCCAGAATATAATCCTTTCTTTCTCTAAGTTGCTTGCTTAGCCCCAAAACCAGGTATCCTTTTACACAGCCAATCATCAAGCCATTCTTGAGTTTAGGAACTCAAGAAGAAAATGAATTACTATTTTCCTAATATGCTGTGTTTGGGAAAGGAATCATTACACTAGGAGACTAACAAGATGCTATAATGATGCTGAGGTTAAAGCGAAAGACTCACTACTGTGATACTGGGAACAGTGGGTGCCAAAATTAAGATTGTTGTGGATCTCTCAGTTTAGACTCCTGTTAATTTACCTTTCAGCTGGGTAGACAATATTTGGTATATTCTTTTATTCTCCATTTTTCTTAACAGCATGCTTAACAGCGATAAAGCTAAGATGGTCAACAACGGACAATAATTCAATCTCAAAGTATATAAATGCTCCATCTGCAAGATGACTCTCTGCATATTCATACCTAGTAGGGTTATTATAGTTCACTCACATTAATTTTGCCAAAAGCCAAAAAGAGCTCTTACAAGTTACTTTAAACATAGTCCTTCAGTGTAGTTTGAAATACCTTATTTTTCTTTTTAAATAAACTGCAATTTAGTGACGGTGTTTTGCAAACACCATGCAGAGACAGCAGACAGCAAAACTTCAACTGCAATGTGTGCATCTTAAGCTTGTGCTTATGGTGTTAAAATAAAAAGGTAGTAGTTTGTCTAGTGCACTAAGTTAAACATTTAACATAAACTGTTTACCAGTTTCATTTTATGTTATGAAATACATACTAACAACATTGATACATCTACTTGCCATAGGCTTCATAGTTACAGAATATTAGCTCTCAGGTAAAGTATCTTCCTGGCCAGCATTCTAAGCATTGTCAAAAGTGATCCACCTAAATCTGTTGTCTCTTTCCAAGCAAGATTTTCAGTGCTCTAAAATGAGGTGCAAAATGTGGTTGAAAAATTTTTGTTGTATGCATTTTGTCTTCCCTGGCATCTGTAGACAACCACAATTCCTAGCTGTTTCTCAGATGTTAGGATTAGAAGCCTTCCTTTATATTTACATTGATCTTGCTGCAGCTACACAATTTGGATGGTTATCAGGAACTACTCCTTTCGCCATTGGTGTAGGCAAAAAAGGCAGTCCACAAAGGTCCACCAACTTTCTGATGTTGTTTTCAGCATGTGAATAAGCAGCACCTGAATGAAATGAAAGAGACTGCTTAATACTACAGAAACCTACTGTATTCATTTGAATTTCAATTAACCCGATTACATTAGTGGCAGAAAGAGTACTATTTCCCATTATGAAAGCTGCTTGTTATTTTTCATTCTGGAGAACTCAAAACATAATGTGCCAAGCTACAGGTATTTGGGTTCAAATTTCCTGTATTTTTGAGAAAAGCTTTTTTTTTTTTTTTTTTTTTTAAGACTTCAGTTGAACTATTTAGCTATTTCTGTAAAGCAGGGCAGGGAAAAATAGGAGATTTTGTTTATCTAAAATGACAATTTTGAGTGGGTGAAGTTCGGTATTACAGGGCAGAGACTTCTGCAGCAGCAACAGGAGACCGTTGTGTTGTGTAATGTCATTTTTTGCTTGCCCCCCACATGTTGTTGTATCACATGCTCCATAACAACCTGCCCTAAACAGGTCTACTATAAGCCTTTAATGAAAAAAGAGAAGCTCAGAGAAGACCTTGTGAAGATATGTGTTTGTGTGTCCATTTACTGTGATGCTACCTTTAGTACAAGGCTGCTGAATTAAGGTTGCCCAGGCAATCTAGAATAACTGACTGGTCCTTGTGCAATGATTTAAGTCCATGAGTCTTAAATCCTGAAGAATAAACTTCTGTATTTCTTCCAAAAATCCTGCTAACAACAATATATAGCAGAAAGTCCAGATAAATTTGTTAAGTAGATTCTCAATTGTTGACATCAACAAAACACGTAGCTATGTATTTTTGAGTCTTCTACCTTTCACTTTCAAAGAACACCCTTTTGTTCATGTGTATGAAGCCAGAGAGAGGGGAAAAAAAAACCCAACCCTTTCCTGATCTACCTTCTGTCTACTATTTCATCACCCAGTCAATGATAAGATCCATCTCATCTCAATCATTTCATTCCCTGATTAAACATAGAACCCACGTCTGCAGAAAAACAGCCTGGGTGAAACAAGGTGCTTATTTCAATTCTGTTCCTAGCAGACCTGTATCTTCAACGGAAACGCCACTGCAGTGACTAACATTCCACAAGGAGAGACAAAATAAGCTAACCAGCACAGAGACTAATTATCCTCTACCTTTAGGGACACCTCTATTTCAGGAATTAAATACACTGGCAGAGTACAACGGAAAGTCTGTAAAACAGCAATAGCAGCAACACCTGCCGTGTTGCTTCATGTCTCCACACAGGTAGGCTGGCACTTTCAGTAAGTCCAAATGGAAAAAAGACCTTTGAGTATTCTGATTCTTGCTATATATGCCAGAGCATCAGACAGAGAATATCACTTCTATATTCTAACAGAATTTGTTTGGAATTTTGGAAGTGATCCCTTGGTATTTGCTCTAGGCTTAAGACAATGGTTATCCGAATTTTTTTCTACTTAAACTTGTATTTTATCAATTGACTTTTCTCTTAAACTAGATGAAAAAGACAACAGTTACACAACAGAATAAAAATATTCTAAAAACAGAGCAGATTTTAACATCAAATTTCAAAGAAGTTTGTCTGTGTTGTTTTGGTTTTTTGTTTGTTTGTTTTAATAAAGAGTCAAAAGGAGATGGCTAACACTTATGGGGAAAAGAAATCACTTCGGTCGTTTTTCTTGTCCAGAACTTGTACAGTTCAAAGCTACATCAAAGCATGCTACCTTTGCCAATGATTAGCAGAGGCTGCTTGGAATGAACAATGATATACCCTGCTTCAGATATAGCAGAGCATTCAGCCATGCTGACGGGAGGTGGCAGACAGCATTCCATGTACCTGGAAGTCAAGCAAAACAAAAGAGGCTCTTTAAAAAATTCAAACCAAGAAATGTTGAAAGATAAAACCTATTGTTTAGCATAAAACCCCAGGTGCTACCTACCACGTTACTCACAGCATTTATCAGAACAGGATTTTTTTTTTTAAAACAGGCTTTGAAGTTTTTCTTGCATGGTTCTTTAATCTTATAGGTAGTGTTGTTCCGGAGATTTACAAAGTGACATCACTGTATTACCACCATATTAATTTATTTATTTTTGCACATTTCATTACAAACTATAATCTATACCACATATTACGATGGAATGTTACATTTAGAGGCTGGATTTTTAGTATAATTTCAACCTTGTGGCAAATTATTTAGTCTATTGCTATTGTTTATCTTTTTCTTGTTTTAAGAAAAGAAAATACAAAAGTAACTTAAAACTAAAATTTCTTTTATTCAGTGACTTGAAAAATAACGAATATAATCTTTACGTACTTGACAGAGCTCTTATTCACCTGAAGATTCACAAAATCCCCAGGTATGTCAATATAGCAGGAACCTGGACGACCATATATGCTCGTTCTTACAGCCTAGAAAATAAATAATCACAGTTTTAACCACTGTTTGAAAGGATTTTAAAAATCCTTATGTGTAAAAAACAAGAAAACCCTTCTGCAGGCAGAGAAGGAACATGCTGTTTCATATTGCTGAACCACCACAGGGAAAGCTCCCATGGATTGATTTATACCAATAAATTCAAGTTTTGATAGCTATTTACATTTTCCCCTATATGCCAGCTGAAGTCTTTCAGTAGATGCACAGTATTAGACTGTAAATTCTTCATTTAATTTGCAATGAGAAAACTTCATTATCAGCTGTTGTGTTTGGAAATACTAAATTAAACTCTCATGCTGAATTCTATTTAAAGGAGCACAAACAGAAAAAACCCAAGACAACCAATGCCTCCATTTTCTATTACTTTTGATTCCAGTTCTTCTATTACAGGTAGATGCTCTGCTGAATTTGCACTTCTGGAAACAGTGTCATTGTATGCAGAATTTAGGCTGACATGGCTGAAGTGTTGCTACAGCAGTAGCAAGAGACTTTTGTAACCCTTTCTGAAGCATTGAGGTAAGGATGTGTTTTCTCTCACTCTCTCAAAAACCCCATCAAACCAACAACCAAACCCCAAAACCAAACACAACCACCTCCACCGCACCCCCCTCCAAATCTCCTTCACATAATGAGTGGTAAAAGAGCTGAAATGTGTAGTATTACATTTCTAGTTATTGCATCTCTCCCTAAAAGCATTTCTTTCATAAAAATTTTCCAGCTCTGACTGAAGCTAACAAAAAACACTGCAGGGATCAGTAAGCATCAGATTGGACCAGAATCTATTTCTAACCTGTTCCATAGCACAGTTCATAGGAAAAACCTCCCCGGTTGTTAATTTACTCACTCAAACATCACCTAACATCTGCAGGATCAAACTATTTACAGTAACAACTATACAAAAAATAAACCCTCAAAGCTTATACAGTAGGAGACAGTTACTCGATGTTCTGTTGCTAATTTAGTATTTTTTCATACCTTTTCAATAACAGCAGGAATAACTTCTAGGCTGCTTGGGCGGACAGACAGTTTGTTGTACAGCCTACCAGCTTCAACCTGAGTAAATGCATATAACCATTATATTGATTTATCAAAGTGATTTCCTCATTTCCATCTCATTTCAACATGAATAAACCAGAAAAAATGCCAAATGGAAAGCAACAAGTTGAAAACTCCCACATAAAAAAATGCAGTTCCTCAGCTGGTGGAAACTGTCAAAGCCATACTCATTCCAGAGAGTGGTGCTTCTTTTCTTGGAAATTTTATTTTGCTTTCTTCCATCTCAGAACAGACAGACAACAGTAGTTTACACCAGCTGACAACCTAAAACAGGGCATGAATTCTAACATGACTGCGGACAAAGACATTCCAAATAATCGGCTGTATTTACACAGTGTCCATCTTAAACCAGTAGATGGAGCAAATCAACAGCATTGTAAGATCTGTTAGGAAATGTTAGTGTTTGGGATTGTTATTCCTACACTAATGAAGAAACAACACCAATTATTTAACTGAAATCTTTTTGTACAAAGTTGTACGTCTATGTACCTGTGGGAATTCTTGGAAAGCTCCCATGGTTTCCTGATTTCTGTCAGAAGAGCCTCCAATAACAATCAAAGGCCTAGAAAAGTATATAAAAAAAATAAAAAACCCCACCAACTTTAAGCGTACATATATTTTTTTATAACCACAATCACATCTGTAAATCTGATGGTCAAATCCTACTGCTTTTGGGATGTTGTGCACCTTCAGCATCCACAGATCTCAACAGGAATAGAAAGTGACCAGCACAATACAGGAGTGGATTCTAAATATCAGCGTGTCAGCTGGCAGACTTCCTAGCAGCTTTTGGGTCACTAGTTTTAGGACAGTCTGGCTATATTAAGTGATCCGCATCTAGCATAAAAATTCTAAAACCAAGTCATATTGCTAGCAATTTTAATTGAAGTTTGATAACATGGGTGACAAGATGGTTTGAAAAGAATGACAACAGCTAATCTAAAAAGCTGAAAAGTACTGATTGTACTCCAGCTTTCTCAGTCGGTAGAGCATGGGAAGCTGAGAAGTCCTTGACTAGTGTAAGCACTGCTCAGCAACAACTAAAACGTCGGTGTGTTATCAACATTATTCTCATACTAAATCCAAAACACAGCACTGTACCAGCTACTAGGAAGAAAATTAACTCTATCCCAGCTGAAACGAGGACAGCATGTTAACAATGCCAGGTGTAATGCCTGTCATGGAATCGCATGACATCTGGGAGATACCAATGAGGGATACAAATTGAGACCCTACAAACTGGTCTCCTCATGCCACTTCCTTGCAGGGAATGGTATAGAGCAGGAGACTTAACACCTTGTTGCCACAGAAAGGGGAAGATCTCTCTAACTTCTGCTCCCAGCTGCATAATCCACTCCCTCCCTCGCCTAGGTGCTTGATGCTTACCTGACTGCAGAGCAAGCCAATTTAGATCACTTATCTAACATGACATTATTTACTGATTTTTGCTGGGTTGGCTTTTTGCCAGAATAATGAACTCAATGTGATTGTTGGGGCAGACAAGTGCCAGAGCTGTCAAGAGGGCAAGCAGCAGGAGTACATGGCCAGGAGAAAGGTGTGGAGATGATATGGGCCTATGTCCCTTTTTGCGGCGGACTGTATCAGATTGGTGTAACCAAACCCCTCAATGTGTATTGTATTTTCATCTCCTTTCCTTTGCTTGGGCTACTCTCGCTCTTCCCTTGCAACACTCCTTCTCTGTAGTGCCTGCCCAAGTATTCATGCTGCTGCCTAGTGAAACAGGCCAGAAAGCTGATCAGTTAACTCAACAGAAAAATCCCTAGTCTTCCCCTCCAAAGCACAGCACCCTTTCTTACAATGGTAATGCCAGCCAAAAGCAAATGTGAAAGGATGTTTGGGATTTTCACTCAATGGAGGTGCCTACTCATGAAGGAGCCAAGGAAAAATTAATTTCATTGGGCTAAATTTAGGGTTTCTGAATGCTTATTTCTCTCCTTTTGGCACATGGCAGGCAAAAGGCAAACCTGATGTGACCAGTGAAAAAATCATTGGCCAAACACTGTGGTTTGGTCAGTGAAAACCAGTCTTACTATATTGTCAAATATTCTGCCAAACTAGGTAAGTCATCCCCTTCACCTTTTGCCAGGAGTACAGGTTTATGCAAGATCAAGTCAGGTAAACAGAGCTAGTCTCAGACAAAACTCTGTTTGTCGGAAAATAGAAATGTCTCCTGCAAATCCCTAAGCAAGTGCCATGAATGCTTCTTTCTTATAACCAAATCCATGACTGCTCAAAAGCAAGGTTTTCATATGAATTTTTTTTTTAATATAAGGTCACATAGGGACAGCAAAACTTTAGTCAATAACTCATTTTTTAAAAAAGAATTTGAACACTAGAGGTCTTTTTTCGAAGTGTCAGAGACTTGACTTGTTAGTGTTCCCATTATCGAGCTTCCCTCGTCCATCAGCCACTGCTAATCTAACGCTCCAGATCACACGCGCTTAGTATTACCAGAGCTTCTACCCAAAATACCTCATACAGCTTTCTGAAGAGCTTTCAGCGGCAGACCAGCTAAAGTTGCCATGTCTCAGTGAAGGCTTGTGGGAGTAAATGCTATCACTCTGTACATCATTTAATTCAATACTTAGTTACTGCTCTAAGTGTCTGCGTGGGGAGCAAATATGGATTTTAACAATGCAGTTGTCAACTTGTTCACATACGAAATACAGTAATTCAAAGGCAATGTGGATTTAAATTTAGAAAAAAACCTCTAAGACCCTCCACGATCAATAAAGCATTGCAGGCTGAATATCGATTTCATTTTCAAATTTATCCATACAATCAGGTATACTGATAGATTTTCCAGTATATGCGCAATGGGGTAGGACAAAAAGAATTTTATCCATGAGAATACAAAAAATGGAACTAAATTACTTTTAGGGTTGATAAATGAAGAATTCCCTTCTCATTACCTACAAGAAAGAAAAAAAAGTCCTATACTAAATACTGCAGAGCTCAACATCTACAACAAATAACAGCAAACAATTATTAGAATTTTAAAGGGAAAATGTAGTTAAATTACCAGCAGTTCATGGTTGCATTTGCCATCCCACCAAGGGCATGTAAAAAACCTGGACCGGACACTACAAGACATACTCCTGGTCTAGAGAAAAACAAACAAACAGAGAGAGAGAAAAGGAAAGTAAGCACAGGGAACACCAAATAAATCACCAACAAAAATTAGTAAGATGCTGAAATATAAAATATTTAAGTTTTACTCATGTCATCAAAATGCATGAACAACAAGGGGTTTGTATGAAGGACTTAAAGACAGACATGGGAATCAGAAATCATTTAGCTGTATCAACCCAATTGAAAAAGCAAGTAAAACAGTTGTTATGTGTCAGCCACACAGAGGTCTGCAACATATGCAGGCTCATCATAACACAGCTCCTTCTTTTATTGCGTTTACTCCATCATCTAGCATTTATATGGAATTTGGTAAGCCACTTATGTTTGCAGTTTTCTCAACTCCACTTTAGCACTAGATATCAATGAAGAAAGCTCACAAAGGAAGAAGTGCATCTGATTCAACACAAATTTTATTATAGTTTAATTCAGGCAGAGGCACTTGTTATTCTAGGTGATGAGATAAAAATGACAATTCTTAACTACTGAGCATTCTTTAGTAGCTTTACAGACTCTTTACATATCAGAAAAAAATCAGCTTACTTCCAGAGGATTATTCAAAGGAAGAAAAACTACAAAACTGTGTAACACAGGTGTCATGCTTGCAGACAGAATAAGGAATGATCACCTGCATCATCGGGTCTGCAATTGTGAGCAAGCAGACACCAGATGTTTACTTTAGAAAAGGATCCAAGAAGCACACCTCACAAGTCACAGGCCACAGAATGCTTCCCAACAACATTGAAAGCAAAATGCAATAGAAAAGAGGAAAAGCCAGTATTTCATGTCAGAAGCAGCACAGGGGAGACTGGAAGGCATATGATCAGTCTCTATATTGATAAGGTATTTGTTCAATAATATGCCCAGATGATGAGATTAAGGTATAGCGGGTCCACCAAGATGCAACAAACAATGGTGGCGTGATTTCTGCCCCTCATACCAATGGTGTTAAACTACTACTCAGAAATTAAAAGAGGAAAAATAAAGTTGTAAGATGGACAACATTATATGAGCTTAAGCACCTCCTTGTTCCTGCCCTGAATCATAGCAATAGAAATATTGATAACCATTATTGACAGTTACTTTAAAATTCATGTTCCATTTTAACTGCCCTACATCTGCACACACTAAAAACACCCAGCTCCAAAACAGAAAAACATTCCCAGCTTCTAACTGTTGAGTCTAATACAGTTACACACTAAAACCAGCTCCAAAACAGAAAAACATTCCCAGCTTCTAACTGTTGAGTCTAATTAATAGTATATTATTATAAACATTAATAAATGTGGAATGTCCCTGCCAGTCAAATATCCAATCCA
>NW_008796217.1:654346-661430 GCF_000699145.1 Aptenodytes forsteri
CTACCTGTTGAGTCTAATACAGTTAATAGTATATTATTATAAACATTAATAAATGTGGAATGTACCTGCCAGTCAAATATCCAACAGCAGATGCAGCATAACAGGCCTATTGAAAATATTGGAGTTAATTATACAGTTGTTATTATATATACATTTCATGATATCTTGTACATAACTTTCAACAAAAATACTGAAAATAAGCAGGTACAGATTTTGTCCTGACCATTAGAGCTTAAATGTAAGCAGAAGTACCCCTTCACGCTCCCCATTATAAGGTGCGTTCATGGAGTTAATTATACAGTTGTTATTATATATACATTTCATGATATCTTGTACATAACTTTCAACAAAAATACTGAAAATAAGCAGGGACAGATTTTGTCCTGACCATTAGAGCTTAAATGTAAGCAGAAGTACCCCTTCACGCTCCCCATTATAAGGTGCGTTCATGAAGGCTTACGTAAAAAAATTTCAAAACTCGTCTCCACATTTCAAGCTTCTGTTGTTCCAGGATATTACATTAGGAATATTTATGATTTAAAAAATCGAAAAAACGACGACATAAAAGAAACCCCCCCTAACCAGGGAAGCAAAATGAACAGAACAGCATAAGAAACTTCTCCCTTCTACTGCCTTCTAGACTCACATGGAAGAGGGATTTACAAGAGAAAGGCAACGAACAGAAATCCAGCCATCACTGGAATGACTCATCGTATTTCAGAAATTAAGCAAAAGGTTGAAATCACACGCTGGAGAGATTCATTAGAAGATTAGGGATTATCTTTTACAAGCTGAGTTGCTGAAGTACTTTTGACTCCATTTCTGGTATCGCACTTAGCTTTAGCTACTTTCACATTTTAAAGAAAAATTGCATTTTGAATAATTTTCACAAAAGTAATGCCTACAACGTGTTAACATAGCTTAGCAGCAGTATTATTACGGAGTATGTTTTTATGCTACTCCTGTAGTAATATTAAACATTCAGATATAAAGTTTACCTGGTAACAAGACAATATGCGATCAAGTAGAAACAGAAGCTTACGGGCGACCCGAGAACTCCAAAGGATTCACACATGTGACATTGCCAACTCCCTCCCTCATATTCTCATGCTTTTGTCTTGAATACAGCAAGTTCTAACACTTAATGGAAAAAAGTAATTTTGCAAGATTTTGTTTTTAAAGTAAGCTCCTGGCCTTATAGCCCGCCTCTTTCATTTTGAAATAGAGTTGGGATTTTTTTTTTTTAGTTTTATCTGAGTACTACTGTAGTAAGAAGAATAAGTAACACAAAAGCTCCTTCTAAAAGTTTACAAAGCTACTATACATTTTCCTCAAACCTGTGAATAATTCTAGGTAACACAGCACGTTAGCAATCTCAGCTTCAATGAGTGAAAACACAGACTTATTACACAGAAGGAGAAACTGTCTTTAGTATCCTCATGCTCCTAAAGATACAGACCAACTGTTTGAGGAAAACATGAGGCTTAGTAGAGGAATAATAAGCAGCCCTTATTTTCTTTGCAGCATTAGGATAGGGAATTGTTGACAAAAAAGTACGTTGACAAGAAAAATCTCTTTCTACTTTTCATAATTCAAGAATTAGATAACAATTTGATGACATATCTGTGTGCAAAAGTTTAAAATATTTGGAGTAGGTGTTATTAAAAATCTTGTTAATGGAGCTCAAAGCATGGTGTTGAGTTTCCATGGCAATCATTTTTTAGAACTGAATGGCAAAATAAAGCAGCACATAGAATTTGGGTTCATGTACAGTCATTGCCATTAAAACTTTTACTGCTTCATTCTGCAAGGAAACAACATGACTAAATCTACCTGTATTTAGAGGAGAGGAAATCATAAATAATTTTGAGGGTATACTTAAAAGATTTTTTTTCTGTGAACAGTAAGAACAAAACCCCATTTTACTTACGAACCTTGCACCCCCACCACTAAAACATGAGTAATGGCACTCATATTATCTGTTAAGGTCACAACGCAGTTGATCAGCTGAAACCAGATCCTTATTTTCCTCGGACAGGCAAGAAGGATGTAGGCATATAAAATGCCAATGACCACCAAACCCACAATCAACATTAGGAAGAAATGCAAGGGGTCCAAATGCAGGCACTGAACTCGAAGTTTGCAACCACCCATGAGTGCTGGGTTTGAACTGTAGCCAAAGCAGAGGTCTGTTGCTCCTGTACAAGCAGAAGCACACTAAGCAGGGTTTAATTCAATTATTCTGTCTTCAACTCAAACATAAGCAAAGCAATACAACATAGCTAGTAAACAATAGTTAAGCATTTTTGTACCCAGTGGCCCAGTTAAAACAGTACTGCCATGCCTAGGAGAGGGCCTGAAGCCCTTATGTTAATTGTACCTAATGCTAAATGTTCCTGTAGGGCTTGTGATCAACTTGTTATGAGAACTTGCTGTATGAATCTGAGCTTGGTACATGATGTCTTTTGTTATGACATACAACATAAATTCGGGCCTTGAAAATATGGACACAGGTTTAAAGCAGCAGTCCCAGAATAATAAGCAACTTGCTGATGGCCAATTACTGGTCACTGAAAAAATGCAACTTTGAGATCTGGGAAGACACTGCTTTTGCTTTAGGAAAGGCAGCAACGGCTAAGCAAGGGAGGGGGGGGAAAAAAAAAAAAGAACAAAACCCAACCAACAGATGTGCAACAGGATAAAGCACCTGTCTTGGCCTGGGCAAGTAACACCCATCCAGCACTGCACGGTCCACAGTCCAGGCACGGAGGCCAAGGGGTAAGATCTGTTCAGAAAACAAAATGTCTTATAAAAAGAGATCTTGAATCTAAGGGGTGGAGAAAAAAGATGTCCGCTTTGGTTCCAGCTGCCCTTATTGAAGGGTTCTCGAGTCTGATTCCCCTGACAGCTAGCACCATCCGTGCTAACTACGCTGTACCAGCTCCAGCACATTATATACTCACGACTAACTTAGGGTAAGATTATCAAGAAGAGATTGCTTTGAATATGTAGTGGTAATTATTATTAAAGATTAAGAACTAAACATTTAGGACAAGAGGAAATGGCCTCAAGTTGCGCCAGGGGAGGTTTAGATTGGACATGAGGAAAAGTTTCTTTACTGAAAGAGTGGTTAAACATTGAACAGGCTGCCCAGGGAAGTGGTTGAGTCCCCATCCCTGGAGGTATTTAAGATGGGTAGACGAGGCGCTTAGGGACATGGTTTAGTGGGCATGGTGGTGTTGGGTTGACGGTTGGACTTGATGATCTTAGAGGTCTTTTCCAACCTTAATGATTCTATGATTCTATTCTGTGATTCGCAATGTGTGTTGTTAATGAATATAACAGTCTTGAAGGGGTTTTTTGAAGTTTAAAACTGACCTGGGTTATCAGTTTTCTAAACAATCACAGCAATCTCTAATTACCCAGGGACAGATACACAAAACACACACCCCTATCAAGTTGCCACACAACTATCCAGTGTTCAAGGGGCATACGGGACACGGGTTAAACTGCTTCTAGCAAACTTATGCCATGTTACAGGCTGCAGGAGATTAGCTAATGGATATTGGTAGTACTACTTAGCTTTTAACTTCATGCTTTAACCTGGTCTTTCTAGTCAAACACTTTATTCTGCAGTTTTATGGACTTTCACTACATCTGGCCGAGAAATGAGGCAGAAACTCAACCCTGGAAAAAAAAAAACTTTGTTTTCCATATATCTCAGATCATATAGGGCTGCCTTCACCGATAAAGGAAGCAGCTGTATACACACCCTCCACAACCAGATCAGACAACTAATAAACTTAGACAAAACTATGACGTGTAAATATTAAGTGTATTGTGAATATACTGCGTATAACCTTTTACCCTCTCCTCTGCCAAGCAATCACTCTAGCTCTTCACTGAGGACAAAGAACAAAACAAAACCCACATATATCTTTGTTCATCCTTTTCTACTTCCCAAAGAGAAACCCTGACATTTTGATGTTAAAACAAGTCTTCATGTGACAAAATTATGACGTGTAAATATTAAGTGTATTGTGAATATACTGCGTATAACCTTTTACCCTCTCCTCTGCCAAGCAATCACTCTAGCTCTTCACTGAGGACAAAGAACAAAACAAAACCCACATATATCTTTGTTCATCCTTTTCTACTTCCCAAAGAGAAACCCTGACATTTTGATGTTAAAACAAGTCTTCATGTTATTGTTATTCCCCTAAGCAAAAGTATCTCACGGTTTACACAACAGAATGTTTCTTGTCTTCTTCACTCTAACGGAAAAGAGTCTAGTAAAGAGTGAAAAATAGGACAGCACCTCACTTGGCAGTGCAAAGCAATCTTCTCTTTTAATTACAGACACATGAGGAAATTAATTTTAATCATGTTAATAACCAAAGCTAAAACTAGAACAGTTGCTAAATGGCCTACAGGAATATAAAGACTGTGTTGAATTCCCTGTCCTTCAAAGGAATCAAGTACACCTTTTAAACATATTTGTATATGTTTGCCTCTCTCATGTTACAGATTTTCCATAGAGACATGCATTCCTCTGCAAATTCTCACATTCCAATATAAGGATCTAAGGATTAGACAGCAAAAACATACAGCTCGTGACCACCTGATTTAGGAGAACTACTATTATAATACTTTATTGACACCTGGGACGATCCATGAAGCCTATGAACTACATGGTGGAAAACAGAAAAAGAACACTGCTGCAAAATACAGGCACCTGAGTACTGTGCAGGTCCAGAATACTAGAAGTTCCTTGTAAAAGTGGTAAAATTCTAATTAATAGTGTTCATAGACAGACAGGATCCATAAACAAGTTAAAACACAAGAAAAAATCTCCTGGTAAGGTAATAATCAAGCAATTTATTTATTTGTTGGCATCAGTTATGGAAAATTGACAAATATAGTAGAGCAACTCCGAGTACGGACACCTGATGGTCCATTTGCTAGCAGTGCAATAGCTAGTAGCTAGCTAGCCAGCTTGTGCAGCAATCCTTGAAAATGAGGTATAAACCTGAGGTTATTATATTCAACCTCAGACCACCTGAGAAACTACTGAATGCTTCAAGAGCTACTACTGGGGGAAACCAAACAAATCCAGAACTAGTGGCTTAACATCAAAACGCTAATGAGCTTGAGTCTAATTTCTGATACCTAGACAATGAAGCTGAAATATATACAATTAAGACTCTCTAAGGGTATGTTCATGCTTGATTTTGAGCATTCAGAAGCATTTTAACTTTCTACAGTTTGCTGTTTGGTGAGCTTTTAAAACACAGTTAAGGAAAAAAATATATTGCAATTATTGAAAATAGTCAGGACAAGCTTATCAGCAGGAAAACCTTCCTCTTTGGGCACTGCAAGAACAGAACAGAGACAAGGGAAAAAAACCTACCTTTTTAGGCCTGTAGGAAATAGCTCCTAAGTAAAATATCCTTCTAAACAAAAAGGAAAGTAGCAGCTAAGAAAGTCCTAAAAGAGGAATTAAAATACTATCAATTAGAGAGAGAATGATAATGTTGTCCTAATTTGGAAGGGAAGACATCAGCAAAAGAAAGTGACAGTAGAAAAATTTAAGGGAGAAGTATATTGGAAAGTCTATAGAAAACTACAGAAAAATAAAAACCTGGGTGAGCCTCCCAAAAAGTGGCAGATAAAACCTGACAATATATTACTTGAAGGAGACAAAATTGATCATTTTTTCTTTCTGTATTGGAATGCTTTGTTCAAATTCTTTTTCTCCCTATTTTCATCCTTCCTTCTCTCCCTTATTGGAGAAAGGCATCTAAAAATGAAAAAAGTTGCAATTCCCTTATTAGAAAAGGAGGGGTCACTCAAAAATGGAAGTGGGGAAAGAAGGGCAAAAAGAAACACCCAATCCAATCCACCAATGCTCTCCCTTATTCTAGACTGACACTAACTGCTTCTCTACAGGTTCTTTAAAGGAACATTCAGAGATCACGTTATTTCTAGTAACAAAATATATACTGGATTTCATTCTGTTGTAAAACAGTTAAAAGAAAGGATTGGTCCTACTACAGATATATACTTACAGCTTGTTCGTTTCTCATTCCTACATATTTTATTCCAGCTGCTTGGGCTGCAATTGCAATTTCAGTGACTGGAATACCAACAATGCCAAACATGTATTCAATATTCTAAAAAGAAAAATGTTAAATCAGAATTGTTTCCAAAAGATAACTTTAGTAAGCACATGCCAAACACAATCATACTAACTATACAAGCAGTCTAAAAATAAACTGTAACAACATATATATTCACATAGAAGTTCACAGGTCACTGTGGAAACGTATACAATGGCATATGGCATTTGCAGCTCAGTGCTCTGTAGCTGTTCCACTGCTCCATAGGCCTCCAAAACCCAGTGCTTTCACAACGGTTCAGCCCAGTTCCTCAGTCAACATATGTTTAGTGCTTTTTACTGACCACTTCTTACTTGGGATGTCTCTGCTACAACATTTTCCTGTCTCAGTATGTCAGCTTCTGAAATTTCCTGGTATCATTTCATGTTCCTATGCCTTCACAGAGAATTAATAAAAAAGAGACCCCAAGAAACAACTGGGATGGTACCATGCCCAAAGAAACTTACAGACGAAGAAAAGACTATGCTTATTTTTATTACATCTGAACTACCTTTTCGTGCCAGTTCAGCACCATTTCAAGTCTACAGACAACACAGAGTTTTGTTAATTGTAAAGGAGGAGCTGCCGTAGGAATAGCCGCAGAGGGCGATCGGCATCGCTTAATGGTAACGGAGGCATCGGGCGGGCTCGGGAAGGCGCAAGCTCGTAAGAAAGAAGAAGTAAGCGAAGGACGGGGGAAAGCCGCGCAGGGCTCACCATCTCACGCCTGCCCACGGCGGCACAGGGACCTGGCGGGGCCGGGCCGGGCACGCTGGCTGGGCTGCTGCGGCGGGACCTCCCTCCTTCCCACAGGGCGACAGGGCAAGCCCTTCTCGCCCGCTCTGCCCGCCCCCGGGAGAACGGCAGGGGCGCCAGGGTGAGTCCGGCCGCGCACGCTCGCTTTCCTCCCGCCCCGCGGGCACCCG
>NW_008796217.1:665743-714241 GCF_000699145.1 Aptenodytes forsteri
AAGAGGCTTCCCACCTCTCTTCTCTCTCCCCCTGCTACTGCTTTCTATCTTCACATGTACCTTGGTATTTCATTTGCAAAGCTGAGCTGCATAGGACGAAGTACGATCCTCTTATTGATATGCATTTGCCAAATCACCCTCGGCCCCCCCTAAGTACCAAGTGTTTTCCTCAAGATGCGGAATAGCAAGGGTAGCTTATTGTACATCACTTCTCACCGTTTCTATAAATGGAGTGTCTTTAATACAACTGTTTACAGAGATGCCAAGGCTTTCTTCTGTTTTTATTGTGCTTTAGGTAACTTAAATTTACCATTGAAGGCATGAATATATGGACACATTGGCAAATTAAGCCTCAAGAAAATACATAGTTGAGCTTAGCAGCATCTAATAGCTAAGTTACTCCTGGACCCTTACAAGTGTTATTACATATTAAAACTTTTTGGTTGAGCAAACAAGTCTTCTGCCTACCGTAGCCACTAAGGTTATGATTTTACTGTCCTACATGGAATTGTGTTGCTATAAAACCAGTGTTGCAAATAGTGCGTAGAGCTCATGGAAGCAAAAAAGTGGTTTAAACTAAGGTATTACTTACTAAATGCTTTTTGAATAGCTTTCACTCATGCTTCAATTTGTTCATTGTTAGATACTAAACCAGTTGGTGATTAGACAAAAAAAAACCCTCAAAACAACAGTATTGAGGATTGCTTATTAGCTGCTTTTCATTCTGGAATTTAAGAAAAGAGGTATTTTAAGTTAACTTGCCATAGACTTTCTTTTGTAGGTAGAGAACTACATTTAATACGACATGAATAAAAAATAAAAATGGGATTAGTTTAAAATTGAGTTCTTTTTCGTGCTGAACTCCTAATGGGAACTAGAGAAGGCTCTTCATGCATGTGTCTTTCAGAGTCTGTATTTGCTTTGGAAAAATTCAGGGAGTTGTGGATCACAAAGATTGAAAAGCATTAAGAGTGTTTTGGAACATTTTTTTTCTTGGATAAGAATTACCAAAGAGCAACCTGAGCAACCCTAGGGCTCTGAGCAACCTGATCTAGTTGAAGATGTGCCTGCTCATTGCAGGGGGGTTGGACTAGATGACCTTTAAAGGTCGCTTCCAACCCAAAACAAAGCATTAAGAGTGTTTTGGAACATTTTTTTTCTTGGATAAGAATTACCAAAGAGCAACCTGAGCAACCCTAGGGCTCTGAGCAACCTGATCTAGTTGAAGATGTGCCTGCTCATTGCAGGGGGGTTGGACTAGATGACCTTTAAAGGTCGCTTCCAACCCAAACTATTCTATGATTCTATGATTCTATGAAACACAATTAAAAAGTCAGTAACTGAACTTGAAGACTGGGCCATCAATATATAGCATCAGTGCATCTCTCCTGCATGCTCTTTCAATTTCACTGATATTCAAGATTTAATTCCTTAATGATACTAGTAACACTGGGGTGACAAATACAGAAGTCTCATATTGTGAGAATAACATGGTATTTCCATAGTATTTCTTAACCATTGCACAGCCATTGATGGTGTCAGTCAGTTCTTGTTCTGTATAAGTATTTTCCCAACTTGGGATGTCAGAAAGGCTACATGGGGAGCCCATATTGGAGAGAGTGCCCCAGCCTTCCAGACTCACTAATTCTTCATTTCTTTCTAAGAAAAGCTCAGTAATGCAAATTTTCGGCATTTTGTATGGATTTTTGCTTTATTGTTATTACTATGAAAGCATTTTAGAGGAGGAATGCAGACTTGAATTGCACTCAACATTTTTATAAATGTTGAAAAAAGCTGCAGTTTATGAAACAAATTAGTGTATTGCATATGTGGAGTTGGAATAGAGTGAATCCATAATCCATCAGGAGAGGCATTTTCATGATAGACAGATAAATGTAGATGATTTTAGGAAATGCTACTTTTAAATACATCCCCCATCACCAAATGGGGGAGAAACTGCAAATTTGCGAGCGTCTTTTCCCAAAGACGTTTTGATACATGGTGCGAAAGGTCTATAAATTAATGATAAAGTTAATTGGAAAGGGAGACAAAGCAAGGAGATCAGTAGAACTATATATGAAGCTAAAATGCTTTTAAACAGAACACAGTTATTTAAAGCACCAACATAGATAGATTTGTTTAGAAACAATATGAATGTGGTTGTTCAGAAATTTAAAACCAACACACTCAGTTCAAACACTGTTAATGTCAGTTACAGTCCATATGTAATCGTAAATTTAAATTCCTGGCACTATGTGTTGCTCAAGGTCCACCAACCCCACCTGTTTTTTTCGCTCTAGATTTATGGCATACACCATGGTGGATCTGTGCTGGAAGCTGTCTGTCTGCTTTTTTTGCTGTCATGTTGTCTCGGGAAGAGTTAAGCGGGAAGGGCATTATGTTGCTGCCGTGTATGAACACGAGTCCATACTGAGTCCTAACCCAACAGCCCTGGTTGATCGACAGTCTGCGCTGGAACTCATGGGCAGAAACCTAGACATCTATGAACAGCAAGTAGTGGCTGCTGCAAGACAGGTATGCCGCAGCTTAGTAGCAGTTGCGTGTGTCCTATGTATATATAGAGTAAGTGCTATTGGAGGATAATCTTTCACGTTTGTGTTCCCAGGCAACTAAAGCCATATTTATATACATAAGTATGGTCTGGTTTTTCAGACATTCTGACCTGCCAGCAGCTCTGAAAAAAATCAGGCCAATTAGCAGCTCACCGAACTTGAGTTATTCCCAGCTTGGAAAAACACGCCTATAGTTATTTAGTATAGAGAAATTAATTTTCTATTTTGGTCTGACTACCTAGCTCCTTTCTGTTTTCTTAAATGGAATGTTTTTATTGAAAGATTGTCTTACAGGCAGCTGTCTTTGGGTTTGATTTTATTCCAGTGCTCTCAATGGAAATTCCTGAATGTTTCTAAAATCTAAGGAAGTTAAATGCTTTGGAAATGAATGTTCCACCATTAACAACTTTGTGGAAGTAAAGTTTTCCATTCCTTTCTCCTACGGTCCATGGAATGGTTCTCAGTCTAAATATAATTAGAGGAGAGAGACTAGTATTTCTGGCTGTTCTTATGCACAGCCTTCTTTCCTTCCCTCCCCAAGAAAACCCAAAGCTGGTTCTAGTCAGAGGAAGCAGGCATTACTGTTCCTGCGCAGAGAAGAATTGACTTGCAAGTTTCAGAAATCTGTTGTTTTGGAACAGAAGAATTACAATTTTTATATAATTTCAAAAAGTGGTGGTTTGGTTTTGGTTTTTTTGTTTTTTGTTTTTTTTGAGAATGATGACTGGGCATCGCAGTCCAGAAGCATAATAGCTATTTTTATGCAGTACTGCATCCAAGACACATAAGTTATCCCAAAGCCATAGCACAGATAACACATTTGAACTGGCTTTTGAACAGTCACAGGAATTTGAGTGACTGATGCTGTGTCTGATTTAAGAGGAGCCCACCACATTTTTGGGAACAGATCTTCCCGAACTTCAGGTAGAGCCAGTCTAGCTCTGGCATGGCTACATTTCTACCAGAATCTGCATTGCTTCCACAGTCAAGCTGTTCCCAGTACCCTATACAACCCTATATACCTAATCAAGGTATATAGCCCAGACTAAGTGATGCTGCACCTTTGACACAGTTACTGTACCTTTGACACAGATACAGGACCTTTGACAGAGTTCATCTGCAAATGGCATAATTCTGGAAAAAAGTTAAGACAAACTTTAACATCAGTCTTTAACCTGAAGTCAAAGAAAAGATATTTTCAAACTACAGTCGTGTCAAAACCTATTTGGGTTATCCTTAACTTTCTTTAGCTCTTTCTACCCATGAGATTCCCTTCCCCCCGCCTTCGTATTTACGTTGGGTTTGCTTTGCCTACAAAACATGCCTTTGTTTTACATACAGGGAGCACAGATCATTGTTTTTCCTGAAGATGGAATCCATGGCTTCAACTTCACCAGAAGCTCCATTTATCCTTACTTAGATTTCGTTCTGTATTCACAGTCTGTGAAGTGGAATCCATGCAGAGAACCGTATTTGTTCAATGACACAGAGGTAAATGTAGGAGTGATTTCTGCAGAGAGGTGGAATAACTGAATGCTGGATTTGTGCGCCAAGTGGGAAACTAGCTCTAGCTTGGGGAAGTAAGCAAGAAGTTTAACAGCTCGTAGTACCAGACTGTTTTCATGAACTCTCAGTTTATGCTGGTTTCATTCTGAGCAGAGGAGGGTTTTAGATATATACATGCAAGAAGATTAGCTTGTTTATGAGCCATCTGGATTTCTCATCTCCCCCTCCCCAACCTATGAAATGGTAACTACTCTCTAATAAGATATATTGTTAGTAGTGTGGGATTTTATTTTGAACAACACTGTGTTATATAAAACAACATAGCAGTATCTTCACTTTTGATGCATTCTTGTTACTCAGTTTTAATGACAATTACATCAGAACATTCTGACTCAGTGATTGTGTGTAAAATGATGAGCACAAGTAACAGGACTTGACCCGCTGTAATGTAATAGAAGTCACAGCTCAGCACAGAGCAAGTGTGATTACTGAAGATGTGACCTGCAAGTTACAAAAATAATATTTTCATCGACTGTTCTGAACCCAAAATGAAAATAACATGCTTAGTAATACAAACTATTGATTCCTATTAAGGTTACAGTAGTCAGTATGAGGAAAGTTAAGTAATCATGCATGTGCCTACTAAGCAGAGTCTGTGTGCAAACCTTAATCGCAGTTGTAAATGGTGACGTACTTTGGCCTATGAAGCTTTACTACCAATGATCATGCACAAGCAAGCAAGAACTTAGTTTGCCATTCAGATCCTATTTGGAGATTGCAGTACTGGCAGTCTTTGGTACAGCCCTCTATGGCGTGGAAGAAACATCCCGGTAATACTGTAGTCTGTAACTTTTTGTATTTCTTTTCCATAGCTAAGCAAAATCTATCCATTTACACCTCTGCTTCTCTAAGCTAGTAATCACTTTTTTTTAAAATTTAGAGTAAAAACATCTAGTTGCAGGAACAAGCCATTATGGGTGCTAATGATCATTATTAGATGTTTGCTGTTCTAAAGGCACACAGAGATCAGTTATGCTGCCTTGTCAAAGCTTTCAGTTCACCTATGGTGTTTTAAAGCCATTGGTGCTCCTGCAACAGTCAGAAGGTTCTGAAAAATTAACGCCCTTGAAATAGAGAGATTATTTATTTACTTACTTCTCAGGAAATAAAACCCAGATAATTTTTTCAAAGCTATTTTGAAATTAGTATCCAAAATACTTTTCAGTCTAGAAAACCACTGGTTCCAATAGCTTACATCACAAAATCATCAGTACATTTAAATTTTACAGATAAGGTCAAACGCGTTCGATTTCCAGTTGAAAATAATAATTTGAAAAGTATTAAATTTGTCATAGCTGCTTAAGTAAAACTTATCCTTCCATATCCTGAAGTGCTTACATTTCCCCATACTGTTTTTCAGGTTCTTCAGCGTCTGAGCTGCATGGCGCTGAAGAACAAAATATTCCTTGTGGCAAACTTAGGAACTAAGCAACCCTGTGAGCACACTGATCCTCACTGTCCATCGGATGGAAGATACCAGTTCAATACCAATGTGGCATTCAATGATGACGGTGCGCTAGTAGCCACGTATCGCAAACACAATCTGTATTTTGAATACGCTTTTGATACCCCTCCAGAGCCTGACTATAAACTCTTTGATACCCCTTTTGCTGGCAAGTTTGGTATGTTCACTTGCTTTGATATACTCTTTTTTGAGCCTGCAGTGAACCTCATCAGACAATACAATTTGAAACAAGTTGTATATCCGACTGCCTGGATGAACCAGCTCCCGCTCCTGTCTGCTGTAGAATTTCAACAAGCTTTTGCAACAGCTTTCAACATCAATATTTTAGCAGCTAATATCCACCACCCTACCTTAGGCATGACTGGGAGTGGCATATACACTCCTGTCAAGTCATTCATCTACCACAACATGGAAGGTTACGGTGGCAAGCTCATAGTAGCAGAAATTCCTGTGATTACCACGGATTACAAAACCAATTTGGAGAGTAATGAGAGATTCAGAGAGAACTTACATCACTCATGCAAGACTTCTACAAGCGCCCCAATGGATGATCAAGTTTGCTTTAAGGAGGAACAAGAGACGCCCGGCAGAGTATCAGAAAAAGGAAATGAACAGTTACCTCCCCTATTTTATGCAGAAATGATGTATGACAACTTTACTTTCGTTCCTGTATGGGGGGAAAAAGGAGAGCTCCAGGTTTGTGCCAATACCCTTTGTTGTTACTTAAATTATCGGAGAGCCGTTTTAACCGATGAATTATATGCTTTGGGAGTTTTTGATGGGCTCCACACAGTGCATGGCACATACTATGTCCAGGCCTGTGCATTAGTAAAGTGTGGTGGTCTCAGCTTTAGCACTTGTGGACAGGAGGTTACAGATGCCACTGCTCTGATAGATTTCCAGCTATGGGGAAATATGAGTACCCCTTATATCTTTCCTTTACTGCTGACATCTGGTGTTACCTTGGACTTTGCTGATCACATGGGCTGGAAAAACAACCACTATTTCATAAGCAAAAATAGAACATCTTCTGGCCTACTAACAGCTGCTCTATATGGACGATGGTACGAAAAGGACTAGCACAGATACTTGACTGAATCAGAAAACAACTGCCCATATTTTCAGAATATGTATCTTAACAGAAGTTGTTGAACATCTGTACTGCCTGGAGCTTCAGGTATGTTTGTTACACGACTGACTGATTAGATTCCACATTTGAAATGATAAGCAAAGCACTTAACCTAAGAGGCTTTAAGTACAGTCTGTATCTTGGTAGCTTATGTCCTACCAGAAGTAAAAGAAGCTGCCTTGCAAAGATAAAGGCTTGTGTTGAGATGTTTTATATTGGGAAAATAATATTTCTCATTTCAACTGAATTTGTTCCTTTTAATTTAATCCTTTGGTTTTCTGGGATCCTGGCTAGGAGTATGGAAATGAATGCAATGAAAAACCATTGCAAAAGGAGGAAAAATAGGGAAGGGAACGAAGACACAAATACTATGCATGATATGCATGAAAATATATCTTTATACATACATAAAGCTTGTATATGGTGGTGTTCTGGTTTTTGGTTAGGGTGCCGTGATCTGTTTTTTTTCTTAAGAGTCAAAAACTCCCAGCTGAAATCATTACCGTTTACTGGCCACTCAGTTGTCTGTAATCCCGTTAGAAAACTCAGTGAGTTTTCTTGTATACTTTCCTCATACTCATATACAGTAACTGAATGTTACAGCTGTGAACATCTACGAAACAGCTAGTCTGGGGAAGAGGATATCAAATGATTGTGAAAAACTAGACTGCATTAAGACATAATTTCCAGCCTACTGTGCAAGGAATTGTGTTTAAACAAAACGTCGGCAATGAATATCAATGACTATGTTATGTACTGTTTAAGTACTTTAACCTTCCATGTTTAAAAGAGAGGTCATTTCAAGACTCTTGACTTTAAGACACCTTACACATTGTTCATAAATTTATTCAACAAGAGCTATGAAAAGCACATCATGAATTGTGGGACAGCAAGGTTTTTACATAAATACTTTGTGTGCCAGATGGCAGGTTCCTGCTGCTAAATGAGTAAAACACACCATTGTTTCTAGAGCAATAACTAGAGTAAGTGCTATAAATACTGTACTGCAGTGACAAACTGTTCTACTGCAGTGAAGAGGTTGGGAAGAGAATATTCAAAGGATATTAATTTGGGGTTAAATTCAGAGAAGATAATTTATTCTCAAGCGTTATAATTTTGTGTGGTCTTACTGGCTGTTATGACTTCACCTGCAAAATAGCTGTTAAGTAACAGAATAAACACAACCGTTCCTTTGGTGAGTCCTCGTGTTCCACTTGCTCAGTTTGTTAGTTGCATTCCAGTGGCCGGGAGGAGCAGCGAGGAGCAGAGCGCTAATGGGAGAGCTGTGAGTCTCCATTTCGGTGGTCTGAGTCAGTTCCGAGATGTGTTCAAACTCAAACCACTATGGCAGCTACAAGTACGCGTACTGAAAGGTGCTCAATAAGCTCCTGCTTTGAATGAACTCACTTTCTGGTTTCAGAAAGCAAAACAACCAAGAAGTTGCTGAATTTCTACCTCAAGGTTTGTTAAATATTTACACAAAATAAGTATATAAATATTTATGATCTTGGGCTCTATCAAACCTTCCTTCTCCAAGCTGTATTACTGTGAGCCAGGACCTAGTCACACTCAGTTTTGATACAGCAGCACAACAGGTTTGTTTATCCTGCAGCATATACTGGACAGAAATACAGAGAGGGGAATGTCTATATCTTGTTAGACATAAACTTGATGATGCAAAAGTAGGCCATCCCACCGCAGGATTATTAAAAAGCATTCATTCTTTGGCACCCATAGTGGTGTTCTTGCTGAATGCTGCACAAATTCCAGAACGTACAGGGTAAAACAGAAAAGCATTTGTGGTGCTTATTGTGCTTCTGGTTCTAGTACCATAATGACCAAGCCTAAAAGAAAGAAACAATGAACGGCTAGAGAATTTCAGCTCTCAGGACAAGCCTCCCCACCTCACTTTGTAGGCTGAAAAACATGTGTCCTCTTGCACTAAATACTGTTTTGGATTTAGTTCCAAAGCAGACTGTTATTATCACAATAAATTAGGCTAAACAAGTAAATAGCATTACGCGTATTTGCTATGCTTAAGAAAAAAAAGATGCATTTATTTGTGAAATACTTGCAAAGTGTGTTCCACAAAGCTATTCTAGCTTTGGGTATGTCAAAACTATTAGAAAACAAGCCATTCTGGCCCTACTGTTTGCATGGTTTTGCTCTGTCTCTTCCCTGAGGAGAGCAGGCGTAAGTATTAGCGTGTGTTTTCATACCTTGTTCCCTTCACCCAAAAAAGCAGCCTTTAGGAGAGACACTGGAAGAAGCGGAACAGACAGTACTAGACACGATGGAGAATTACCATTAAGTAACTTCCCCCCCCACCATCCCGATCTTTGAGTGACAACAGACGTATCCGTTCTGAAACGGGGTGACCAGGCAGTAACCTACGACACTCACCACCACCAATCGGCGGGTTTTAGAAGTCTGCGCTGGAACAGCGATCCCAGCGTTGCCCTGCTGAATGCAGCACCGCTCCCAAACAACCCAGTGTTCCGTGTGAGTGAAGCTACATACGATTTATTGAGGAGGTGTGAGAAGCCTTCAGCAAGGCTGATGTTCACACAGGCAGACTCGTAACATACTGTAATGCAGCCCGTCATCTAATGTCTCTTCAATGGATACAAACAGTTTCATTAAAGCTTCCTGAATGGTTTCCGTCTGTGAGCGCAACCAGAAACAAACCAGAACACAAGGATCTTCTGACATACGGGAAGTACAGCTGAAGTCTAGAACAGCTTTAAATCACTAGGTCTGTTGACTTAAATTGAATCAGGATTTGGAAATTTGTACCGAGACCAAAGGAACATCCTGTCTGAGACAGACAGCAGGGGATGATGTCTTTAAAAGGCCTTGACACTGCCCCTGGGAAGGGAAAGACAACCAGAGAAACTGTCCGGGCAGGGGTAACAGCACACAAGTCAGAGGTGTTGGGGCTTTCTTCGTAAGGGATCTGCTGCTTTGGGGTTCACGTGACCAGTGAGTTTTCCAGGTGGATGTGGGGATACTCAGATTACAGTGAGGGAAACCACCAGAAAACGCACCAGAGGAACATTTGGCAAACAGGACGTTGGAGTTAAGTTACTGAGAGGCATGTGAACAGGCTGAGGAACTGGAAACGGACTGGGACAATCTCTTCAGATTGGAGATCTTCACAATGCACAAGTGGGCATAAGCTTGTTTAGGCAGATCTCTACAGGTGATATGAACTGGGCTGAAGTTACTGAGCTTCAAGAGCCTCCTGCAATCAACACGGAAGTAAGGAAGCCATCGTCATGAGGCACAGCACGGTCTTGCCCAGGCTGTGACCTGTTTTGCAGCATCAGGTATTTGACAAACACCCCAGCGTCACAGAAAACCCAAGAGGACCAACACAAAAACTGCCCTCTTTGGCTGCTTCAGACATACCATCTAAAGTGAATAAAAGTGCCAACTGAAGAAAATTACATTTTTAGAGCTGTTACAGAAAGAGGACCTGAACAATGCCTAAACACCACTACTGACACACACGCAGGTTCAGTGGCTAGAAAGAACTACCCCCTCCTCCTCCATTTATGTAGGTTAAAAAAACAAAAACAAAAGTGGTGACAAATGCCATTCCTGAAACCCCAAATATCCACAGGTTGAAGTGAGAATTATCACTCAATCAAGTTTTTAACGGTCAACAGCAGTGGAAGTACTTCAGAGATTAACTGTGCTCTCCTTCCTCCCTCCACTGGGAGAGCAGGCGTAGGCAACGCAGGTCAGAAGTCAGAGACAATAGTTAGTGGTACCCACAGCAGATCAAACAAACGCTTGGTAGAAGAGATTAGAAAGGTTGAATTCAGTAAGATGTTAGTAGATTCTAAGAAAGATTTTTAAGATTTTAAGAAAACTATGCAGACAGCTTGAATAATGAAGTTTGGCAAGGCATAGGAAATAAATGACAGAATAGGATGTGAATCCTTAGATTTTGCTTTAAAACTATTTAAGGTATCTAATATAGTCTTTTAACATAAAAGAACATCTGAGACCTCAGTATTTTAAGCTTTGTGAACTAAGTCAACTCCCAGGTACAATGAGAAGAAAACCTGCACGTCTGTCATCTGACAAGGCTTGGAAGCGGGGGTTTTTGTTCTGATGTGAATCTGAATAGCAAAATTTCTGGTTGCTTCTGTTGCAATTTTAATGAAAAAAGATGTAAGGTGTTTTTCTCCTCTTTAAATATTTAGTGACGCTAACAATATTAAGACAGCTTGAAAGGCTCTTCAGGTTCCATGTTATTCAACTATGTTTACAGTTACATGGTGAAACACTGCAAGATCCCTTTTCCAACCTCGGAAAATTGCTGAAACATAGCATAGAATGGAGGGAGCTCATTTTATCCGAATGTAAAAATAACACCCACCACCAGGGAAGCATGGATAATTTAGATGCTGCTTTATTTGAAGACAAATAACAGTGCTAAAGAGACTGGGATACTGGGTTGGAAAGAGGAGCAAGAAATCTTCAAGTCCCACAAGTAGGGACATTCATCGTCTTCTCCTGTCAGGAACGTTCAATTGCGAGATGAGTTGTAGAGACAGGAAAAAAGCCCCCAGCTGGAAAATTTTAGTCACATCCGTACCTGTTTTTCCCCCAGGGAAAGGAAACCAAAACAATCTTGTGATTTTCCTGGGCTCTAGATGACTGAACAACTGAAAGAAACGCTCTTTCCGAGGCTGCCATTTCAGACAGTTTTTCTCTCGGTAGGTATGTGACGATACATGGATCAGACTAGAGGCCTGGGTAATATTTACAACGTCCAGCCAGGCATTTGCTTCTCCTGTTAAGCAATAAAATGAAGGGATTTTTGTGATAAGGCTTATAGATCATTATAAATACAATAATAGGATATTTTCTTAAGAATGACCACTTGTTTTGCCATTTCAAATTAATGCATGGTGGTTCCTTTGCACTTAACATTCTCCAAAACATACGGATATTAAAGTGAGAAAAGGACTCCAGAAAAATAAAAAAGCCAATGCCATCAGGTTAACAAAGAGGCCTATGTTGTGTTTCTTCACATTTAATATCTCAGGTTTCAGCCTGTAAAGGAGACCCATGTTTTATAAATTACTATTTTGTCCAATTTGGAGTCACAGCTACAGATTTATAAAAAAGGGTTTTAATCCTAATCTGAAAGAATTCTTCTCCAACTGTCCCATCAGCTTCTGCAGCATATAGAAGGATTATAAGGAAGTCAAAGTCATCACAAATCATCGAGAGATTACTACAAGAGGCAATAATTACCAGTCAGTCTTGGATTGAAGGATTTATATGAATTTGCTGGACCAACTTCAAGAATTTAACTACTTACTTTCTCCTGATATTAAAATGGATTTTGCTGAGTTTAAATCCAGACCTACGGAAGTAGAGTTAAAAGTTTAAACTACTTATTAAGACATTATAAAGACCCATCTCTCCAAGGTTATGTTATCAGTCTGATCCAACCAGGACTGGATTATCAGGAATTATTGTTATCAGGACTTGGAGCTTTTTAACCAAAAGCACGAAGGTATTTCTTTTGGGAAGTGGCTCTGTACCATCAGCAGAGGCACAGAGCAGGCAGAGCGGTGGGAGATGAGGAGGGTACTCCTGCCAGCTCCTCCTGCTGCTCCTGGGGAAGCCTGCGGACCTCCCTCACCCGCCCTGTGGTACACTGAGCCAAAGAGCACATCCTCCAGTTCTCCAGAACTGCTGTTTCCATAAACACTTACCCTTTTTATTTAGGTTTCAGTTTTTAAGATGTGAACCTCGGTGATCCAAACATGGAATTAAGTAGTATGGGCTCCCCGGACACATCTAGCAAGGTTAAAAATGTTCCACGATTATGCACATGAAAAAACTTCTCACAAGTATATGCTAGACAACAGTCCTTTGTACCTTATTCACTGTTGCTTACAATCTTTCTACAGGCTTACCCTCTCACCCGGTTACTGCATGATTAACAGAAAGGTCACCACAAACTTTTTTTTTGGCAATAAAGAAGCTGAGCTACCAGAATAATACTTGTGTTACCTCAAACCAGCTGGATGTAATGAACATTCTCTCTTTTTTTTTTTGTAAACTAGCCTATAAATAGAGTATGTTATTCTGGATTACTACAGTAGTTACTGCCTTTAAATGGACATAATCTTTGGGCAAGAGAGGAAGGCCAGTTCCTCTCAAAACCAGAATTACTGAGTTGAAGAATCTGTAAACGTTATCTCATGCTCCTTTTTAGTGATCTTCCATACAGCTTCGGTAACAGCTTTGGGATCTTTAGTGCCCTTTGTGTAGATGTTAAAAGGAGCAAAACTTTGAAGTCATTAATTTTTAAATATTAACTTTTTTTAACCAAACATTTATTAATTCTTTAGCCTGGTAGGCAAGTCAGAATTTTAAACCAGAAAATATACGACCAGAAAAAAAATCCACTACAACCAAGATCCAAGTTTATAAAGTGTGTATTTCTAGCTCTGATTGTTCCAAATACATTTATATGATTATTTTGGAGATATCTAAGGGTGGGGAAGCAATAAAGAGTAATAGGAGGAAATACAAAGCAGGAGACACAGAGGTGTCAAGATTTTGTAAGAAATTACAAGAAAAATCTTTTTGATTACAGTGGGGTCACTCGGGGTGGGGGGAGACAGGCTGATTCTTCTTTTTAACAGCATCGAGCATTCATACTACCACACTACGCTCTAAAAGTAACAGCTCAGCCTGGGAGGTTAATACTAACGTGGCATCTTCTCCTGTAGAACATTTATCCTGAGAACTGAAAACCCTGTAAAACATCCCAGAAGTCAGACTACACAGAAAGCTGAGCAGAGCTGGTTGCTCTCATTCCTGAAGTCCATTCGATTCTCCCCACCCCCACCCCCCCAGGATAAAAAAGGTTTCTTTTATTCTAATGTACTGCTGAGTGGTCCAGCCAAGGCTCACGGCTCTCTCTTGATGAAAATCCAAGAGATTGTTTGGATGACGGTTGTAACAATAACCGTGCCCTATTCATCTGTACAAAGAGAGGAGGATTTCTTTTAGAAAGATGGAGGTTCCAATATCATTTTCTGGAAAGGAACAGGCCTCCACTGAGGTATGAACACTTTTTCCTTTTCTTTTTTTTTAAATAAAACCCCTCACCAGCCACAGACAGCATTATTTGTTTTACAGAAACAAGGAACCTTCTGTTCCTTGACCTCTCATTAAGAAAGTGGTCTCTGACCACAGTAGCACGTTCTTTAAACAAATCACGTTCCATTTTTGCAATAAGACCATATTCTAATAATACTCCCAATTATCACTTACAAGGCACAATTACTGTCCTACCCATACTGCCAGGTAGTAATGGAGTGGGGTTTTTTTTCGTTGTTTTTTTAAATAGGAATAACCAAATACATGCAGATTGTAATCTACAGGCTCACTAAGTTCCAATGACGATAGATGAGACACACAAATCGTGTAACTCTGAATTCCTAAATGGAATTAACAATTTCTAATAAAAAAAGACAGATCTTGAGCTCTAGAAAGTTCACAAAACTTAAAAATAATGCAATTTAATGTGGCAAAAAAGTTTTCTTCCTCAAGAGGTGAGTAGAAATGAAATGAGAGGGGCGCGATTTCTGATTGACAACAAAGGTGTTCCGCAGCACTGTTTTCTGCATTTGCCTGTATTCCATATCCAAATCTTTAACTTTTCAACCAACGCCTTCTGAGCTTTTTCTCCTGTCACCCAGGCACACAGTGGCCACGAATAGTTCTCCGTCTCTACTGCCCTGCTTATTTTTTGAAGAAGACAAGACTGTCCCCTCCTACAAACTGCCCTATGACTACAGACACCACACTCTGAGGTAACAGGTCATCTTGAAGTCAAGTAGAAGTTAGCACAGATAATAAAGGCCTATTAACACAACCTTCTCACAGTTCCTTTGAAGCAACAACTGGACAGTTTCATTAACAGAAATATGCCATTGTTACCTTTTAAATAACAGGCATGCTACTTGGCATTCCGATTCAGATTTCCCACGCGCGTATGAGGAAAGATGGGTCTGTGCTGCTTCAACCTTTGCATTTACATAGATGCAGGGATCTCAAGAGAGGCCAATATGGATCTTTTGAGCGCTGCCTGCATGCTCAGCTGAGGCGCGTACATCACTCCCACATAGCCCTATACTTTGAAAGGTTCAGAGGGAAGAAAACGCAGAAATCACAATCTCCTTGAAGTCATCTAATCTGCTCACGGACAGACGTACTGCATATATAAACAATGAACACAGGCACAAATGGTTAAGAAAGTAATACTTAAGAGAAAGCCTAAAGGAATAATGAAGTAATTTAACATTTAAAATTACTTTGAATTTAAATAGCTCACCTTCACTGTAGAATTAAAATGCTGGCAAAGCCTTTGTGAAGTAGATTTTATAAATTCTAATAATAACTTATAATAACTTATAATTCTTTATAAGTTCACAGAAGAGACTTTGTCATTAATGCTTAGTAGATACAAATAAGTTATTCATTAGTAGAACTCAGATTTGGGTTTTATTATACTCCGTAAAATATACAGGAATCTTGAAGTACTGAAAGAGTGCAGGTAAATACAGTATTCAAGCAGTCGCTATTTCTATGTACATGCTCATTAATTCTTCAAAAAACCCACAAAATTATCAAATAGATCAAAATATTGTCCCGTGTTTTCACACTATGTTCAGAAAACCAGCTGATAATTTACAATATCATAAAGATTTCCAGTTTCACAATACAAAAAGGATAAAAAGGAAATTGGAATCAGTTTGTAGTAATTTATTTGTACTTTACCAGGACATGCAAGGATTCCTTGCATGTACATAAACAAATTCACTTGAAAAGTAACAGTTATAGTTAAAGCGGAGCCAAATAAAGTAAATATTCATATTTAACAGACAAAACTTCAGCTTACTTATGTCAGTTTTTCATTCTTCAGGCAGTTAAAAAAACCACAGTAGTCTGTTATAAATTAAAAAAAAAAATCTTCGGGCAAGTCTGAACTACATTACAGGGACCTGTTTCTGCTGTTTATTTTCTAAATGGAGCACAACAAAGATACACAGCTCTTCCCACAGACCAGACACTGTACTTGTTTTTCTAATAGGGAAATATACTTTTAAATTCACCTCCCCCCTCCTTGTAACGCCAGGGTTTAAAAAAAAAAGTGATAGGGATATACAATTTTAATCTTACATACAAATTTATGATGTAAGGAAGCGGACAAATTATCGAAAAGAACTCTCAGTCACAACAGGCTTATCAAGACATTTCAAATTTTTTATGCAGTTTCATAGTTTCCAAGTTACTCGTGTATTTTTAAATTAAAAAACTCTCAATCCAAAACCCAAAAGTTAAAAAAATCTAAAACTGTGCAACAATTACTGCTTCCCTCCCACATCTCCCACCCCTTCCCTTGTTTATTACACTGTACATTTTTCACCCTGACTTCACCTTGTTAGCTGGTTTAATTTTAGTACTATAAAAGTATGACAAGTTCATTTTCATTTCTCCTAAAAGAAAAAGAAAACAAAACTTAAAAGTACATCTGATTTCTTTCATGCTACATTTAATAGTGTCGGAAGGCTTTCAGATGATTAAAAAAAAAAAAAAAAAAATCAACATTTAAAACCAAATCTAAGCTTCTTTTCCAGAAGTAATTAAGGTTTGGTTAAAACAACTTCTCAGATAACCTATTCCAGTTTTCACAAAAAGGTATTTAATAAAAAAAAAAAAAAAAAAAATCTTTAAGTTATTTGGTCCTTTGGCAATTTGCAGCACAAACAATGCCTACTGTACCAAACTCATTTATTGCCTTCAAAATGGTTTTAGTTTTATTGATAATATTTAAATCTAGCATCCTTTGTGTTGTACAATAGTGTTGTTCATTTATATCAAGTAGGGTGCCCAGTCTGCAGAAATTACTCCTGGCACCAGAAACAGAATGGTAGGATACAGTTAAATAAAACAGTTTTGACATTCTTTTTTTTTTTTTTTTTTTCCATGGATTCCAAGAACATGGATTTTCCAAGAACATTCAAGAATTTATGCTTCTTCTGCAAAATATGCTCTTAAAAATCCTCCTAGAGTCTCACAGATTTTTTTTTTATATGCAACCACAATAAAAAACATCTTCTCAAAGGTCTGTCCTCTTTTTGCATTCAAACACTGATAGCTTTTTTCCAAAAGCGCAAGTCTGACCTTCCAGCGCGAGGGTTCACTCTTCAGACCTACAAAATGTAGCTTCTAGTAGGTCTCAGAATCTGAGTCATTGAGTTCGTCTTCTTCTGTATATGGGTAGCCATCTTCCCTGCCAATGTTGTTGAAAGTACAGTAAGAGCTATGGTCACTCCTCATGATTGGCAAGGAATCGAAGGTGACAGTTTTTGAGGTGTTGGTGTAATGATTAATGGCATTGAATGTAAGGGAAGGTAATGTGCTGCTCGATGAAACAGGCATCATCGTGGCCAGAATGAGAGCTAGGCAATCAGCCACATCCTTATTGGGCGCGCAGGCCAAAGCTGGTGTGTAACCTAGAAAGCCAAGAAAAAACAAAACCTTCATGTAAAATAAAGACAATGTAAAAATTTCTCCAAGACCATGTCATCTTTCAGCTGCAAAAGTATTTTACATTGCTTAGTTCTGCACTGTTTAAAAAAACAACCGAAACAAAGAACATGAAAATTAAAAGCATCATCAATTAGAATTTTTTAACTTTCGGTTACAAAAACAACCCAGAAGTCAGTGGGCTTTGGAACAGAGATGTACTTGTTTTGCTAAGCACAGTCAGACACTCTAGGCCAGTGAGAAAAGCCTGGATTTGAAAATGGTGAGGAAGTCACCTGGCTGAGGAGAGACAACTAATGGCAGCCAACAGTGATGGGTGAAGGCATTCACTAGAGAGCCACTGCAGAAACTACAGCTCAACATGTTGAATATTTCTTCATCCAGAAGCTTCCATACAGCTGTTCATCCCAGACAGTTATTTCAATAAGACTGTCCTGTCTCAATAATAAGCTGGCTAAAGCATCAGGGCCAGTTAATTGAAAAGGCAGAGCATACGATTTCAATCAACCTATGCTTTATTACAATATACAGTAATATAAACTACACAGCCAATGTCTAACTTTTATTTGAGGGATATCAATTAAGACATCCACAGAAGTCTGAGGAAATACCAGCTGGATTAGTAGGCTAGGACTTGCAGAAAGAAACTACACCTCCTGGTTGCCCAGCTGGCCCGGCCAAACTCCTTCTGCCAGGCAATGCTACTGTGACAACCCCCAGATGCAGGAGGTCTTGGGCTGTGGAGTGATTTGCAGTCAGGTCACATAGCTGTGAAATCTCTTCTGGGTAACTGTGGCTCTAACAAGCCACATTTCTCCTTTTGCAGCTTCCCCCTTCCCTATGTACTTGCCTCTACTCATTAAATGTCAAGAAAAACGCTTCAAATTCTTCTCAGTGGAGATCCACGCATTGCTCCCGTCTCAGGCTTTAGGCTTAATGATTCAGCAAGGCACCTGAGGGTAAGCTTTGGCACAGGTCTCGGGGTATAGGCACAACACCGAGGCACTGTAATTGGTGGTGACAATAGCAGCTCTAGAAGCACGGCAGTCACATAAGTACAAGCACAGATAACTGCTAATTCTGCTGCCAAGAGCAAAGCAAGTTCCCTCTACCCGGCTCCACACACAAGCGTGTGGCCAGATCACCTTGTAGCACCCTTGCAGTTATCTCTCGCTGCGTGCGATAGAAATGCCCACAATGAGCTGAACAGGAAGACTCATGTTCAGGTACATTTGGGAGTCTCAAGTCCTGCACTACCCCCAAGTCCACAACTTAAAGGTGTACATCATCCAGGTAAAAAGCACACAAGTAATTTTAAGTAACAGATGGCTTTAAAGCAAACCGCGTGACGGATTTCTATCCAGACCTTCGGAAGGCATGGAAAATGAGGCAATGCCCGTTCTACCAGCAAGTGTTTCAATTACTAAGGAATCATCTTTATCGTAGAAGTAGATCCAGGTCAAGTGTTAGGATAGAGCTCAGGAGTAGTTATCGCGTTGTACAATTGCACAGAAGTTTTAAACAAGTAGGCACATTATGGAAAATAATTGTATCTACAAGTTAAGAAAACAGCAAGCAGGGGACAGACAATCTTGCAGTTGAACTATTACTTGCTCAGGACACACCTTGTGGTTGATGCTTGGAACACAGTAAGACAACAGTCCCTGCCCAAAGGAGCATACAATCCAAGGAAACACACAGATAATTCAAGCACAAAACGCACCAGCTGACCACGTGATAGGGCTGTACAGAAGTGCAGCGCAGCAGATATTTTCATTGTTAGTAAGGTATCACAGCACTTAAACAGCTCAGACTTAACAGTGGCAGTCTGCAGAAGAGATACTTTTTGAGACGATTCAGAAGCAAGGGCCAGAGCTTGCTACGCTTGGATGAAGACTGCGTTTCAGGCACATCAGGCAGAACAGAAGGCTCAGCATTAATACTCAAATGCACACGATTTAATAACTATAGTTGCTGGAGACTGTATGAAGGTAAGATGACACACAAAGTAAGTGCATTCAAGCTGGCCACGCTCAACACCATTTCTTTCACTAACATGATTTGATAAAAACTCAAAGAAGAAAAACGAGCAGTCACCAGCTACCTTTCAGTATCCCAGTTCATCATAAAAAACATTAAAGGCCAATGTGAAGATTTAATAGATTACTAGCTTCTTTTAAAAGTTCTCTAAAAACAGTATTTATACTAATATTCGATTGTAGATCTTAAGCTTCTAGCTTTCATAACTAGGAATGAAATATCACAGTTTTATTCTTGCCTTAGACATAGCAAAATGAAGTAACTGCTTGCACCGTGAAAGACTGACATCTGTGTCCTCCACCACGTTATTTTTGTCTATATTGTTTTAAAATTGTAAGAACAAATTATATTTTTATGTCCCTTAAATAACTGCCAACTGATCATTTATATGTCAGGGCAACAATAGGTACAAATACTTTAAATGTTCTTTTAATAAGATGTTGCTAAAGGTACCAACTCCACTGAAATACTCTTACTCGGTTCTCATATAATGTTCCCCATAATCTGTACTTGTATTTGCATAAGCTTTCACAGCACAAAAAAAAAAAAAAAAATCACTATCTTCATTTATAGACAGGGCAACAGAAGCAGAGTGAGGTGAAGCAGCTTCCTCGTGCAACAGAAAACAGAGCCTAAGTGGTGGACACGGGCTTAAGACGAGGGCTCCCCCTGCCCAAATGCAGAGCTGCTCCCTCCCCTGAGGCTTGAAAGTTTCCATGAAGGTGCCTACAGGAAAATCAGAGGGTTATTAATGCAGTCAGCGCAAAGACAGTTCTCAAGATAAACTGAATGAATTCTTACACTTGGGAAAGAGAAGAGAGTCATCTGACGCATGAGTCATCTTGTAAGCATTTACAAGAAGAAATTCCTTCCAGAAAACTGGAGATCTCCAATATAAACTAAAATACGAGTAAAGGAAGGCTTGGAAAAGAACTAGACAAAAAAAAAAATATTCTGCCCCCCACCCTTTTATTTTTTTTAAAAGCTTGAAAGGCCAATGATCACTGTAACAATGAATCTAGAAAATAAGAGAAACCTCCGTGCTATGTCAGTCTCCAGAGTTAGAGAATGCCTCCTCTCACTACTGTGGTGCACATTAATACAACAAAGAAAAGACAGACCGTACCAGGAAATTTAGCTAGCCTAGTTAGTTAAATAGCAGGGGAAAAACCCAAAATAAAAAAACCTTGAAAAGTTGGTTGAGTGACCAAAACTAAAACTTCAGCTGGTGTCCAATGAAAGAAAAAGCTAGTAATTTCTTTTAAGACAGGTAAACTTGCATAACTAATGTAAAATTCAACAAAATTTTTGTAGATGCGAGTGATGGCAAAATTTCATCAAGACAGGTGTGGAAACATGGGAAAAGAATGGAAAGATTTGAGTGAGAACTGATACAGAACTGAGAATGAACCCTCAACATGACTACTTTTGGGAAGTATACCGGACAGTTAACTTGCTGTTTCAGTTGCATTTAATCTTTTGAGAACCAAGAGGATTACATTTTTTCCAAAGACATTAGTTCTTAAACACCTCAAAAAGTGATCTCACCACATTAAGAGATGCTCTATAACAAAAGCAAGATGACATCAAATCTAGAGTTTTAAATATCTTATAAATTATTTATAAACTGAAATGCAGAGAATTGGAGTGATGTTAGTTTTTTTTCAAAGCTCATGTTTTTCAATAATTTTCTGTAGCCCAGATATAGCAGCAGAGGACTACTAAGTAGTTTTTTTACAGACAGAGATACAAAGAGAGACTCTCGTAAAATAGGTCAATGCAGCCTTTATAGAAAAAAACAGCTTCAGAGACAAAAAGGGGATCACCACTCCATACCAGCTGAGGTTCTGCTGATTACGTTCCATGTATCAAAACACACTTCCATGTAAAACACTAACTAAAACTTTACCTCCAATTTCATCTATCTGAATCGCCAAGCTTGCGTGGCAGATCACCGAAATTACCTGAGCTATGCTAAAGTAAGGGAATGTCAGTATTGTGATGCAAAATATTCCAGCGCCTGTTTCTTCAGTCTGCTTCGCTAAACATAGCTTTCACCCCCAAAAATGCATGAATCATACTCTTTTAAGCCTTTCTAATTATATATAAAAAAAAAAAATCAAAGTTTCTCCTATACTTTTACTGTATTAGAATTGAATAAGTGTAATTTTTTTTTTTTTTTAGAAACACTTACACTCTAGCAGTAGTTGTAAAATCAAAGACAAGTAGACCTAAAGCAGAACGGGGCTATCACTACTGCCAGCTTTTCCATTTACTATAAAAGGTACACTATGGAAATCAAGAAAACTTTTGCAACAGGTTTAGCAAGCCTGCTCGCATACTAATACTTCTAAGAATTAAGAAAAAATTACAGTGACAGGTGAAATAGATTGATAAATCCCACAAAAATTTCCCTTGCTCTCTCACAACTCACAAGTATTCATCACTTTGCACATACTGTGCTTTAAGCTGGTACATTCATCCAACAGAAAAAGAATTCATTATGAATATTCTCAAGGCTGCTTAAAATTTTATAAACAAAGCTATTGCTATTAGAAACAAAAGTTAAGAACCACGTTGAGGAACTAGATTAGGTAGCACTCAAAGTTACTTTAAAATTTAAACTATGAGCAGAATTAAAAAGAAATTTAACATGTTGCAGTTAGATCCCCAGGCTGCCAGAGAACTGTGACTTCTATACAAACAACTCTTTCCTCTGTTATGTCAAAGATCCACCCTAACAAGGGACTGGCTGCACATGAAAAGCCCACAAAAATACAAACAACATCTCCAGTTAGCATACTTGTGATGAGAAACAAGAATCAAAAAGGTACGTTTTCCAATCTTTTCATTTTAGGGAGTTTCATTTAGCGGTTACCCCTGTACCCTGTTTTAGACAAGGAATGATCTTTAAATCACCCTTGTCACTTTAAGCAGTGTAAGCTGAGAAACACACAGAAAAAGTCACAGTAAACATTAAGAGAAGAAAAACTTTCCAAACTGGAAATATAACTAAAACTGTTAATTAGGCACATCCCTTCTGAAAAAAAAACCAAACAAAAAACCCCCAACACAGGAGCTCTTATGCTTTTAAAAGCACAGCTTTGGAGGACCACAGATGTCTTACATGAAAATATGCAAATAAGAAGTCAGTAGATCTAATTTTCTTTTGTTCTTACAAGGAATAGGATTTATTCTCTGTGATAAAGCAGTTACTTTTTCTTACTTCTATGTGCCGAAAAACTCTATTAGAGCCAGAAGCTTGAGACCAGTAACTGAGATCTGTAATTCATACTTGCTTTTAAAAACTAACACCAGTAAACCTACCGTGACAAAATGGATGGCAATTCAATCCAGCTTAACAGCTGAAAGTTATATTTTACTTTGAGCATTACATTTTTTGACCGCCTCCAGTATGGCAGAGCTAGTGTATTCATTATAAAACTACAAATGCAAACCAAACATTTCTATGCCGTGACCTGCATTGTTCTGAAAGTTTTCACTCCCCTTACACTTCCGCTGCTTTGCTAAAATGATCCATCACCAACGCAACACATTTTTTTCTATGGGGGGAACCTACTGCAAGGCTCATATGAAATTCCCAAAGGGTTATTGCTTTCCAGTGAGCTGAGTTTAAAACCACAGTTCCTTAGGGGGAAACAAAGTTAAATTTATTCTTACCATTTTCATCTACAGCAAGTACACTTGCTCCCTTCCCTAAAAGCTCTTGAACTACAACCGTTAGTCCATTCCGAGCAGCAACATGCAGAGGTCTGCAAAGACAAGCAAACTGGTATATAAACCTTAGAACAAGATATTAAGTAAGATAGGTAGCTTGCAGCTACTTAAATGATTATTGAAGTATTTATACTGGTATGTTACTTACACATTATATAAATATTGTAGATATAATAACCAAGATGGGAAAAACAGCAAATCTCTTTTCTTATTGCAAAGAAACTATACAATAACAATTTTGCACTTACTTTCCTCTTTTTATGGCACCACACAGTGAGGAATTAGCTCCTAGAAGACACCTGCCTGCTTATGAACTTTATCACGTTAAAAATTTAGAAACATCTGGTGCCTTACTGTTGATAAATCCTTCACTGAACTGTTGTAACAGATATCACCACATCTGAGAGTTACTCCATGCCACTGGCAATAATCATTAGAATAGTAACAGCAGAATGGTAGTCATTGTATTGCATGTAAATGCTTGTAAGAGATGCAGAAGCATTTCATCAATCTGCCTTTTAGAAACCACTATATTCCACTGTGACTAGAAATGAAAAAAATATTTTACAGTACAATGCATGAAGCTGGAAAAACAGATTACTTTTCAAAACCTCAAACTATTAACCATAACCCTGTTTTGCGGTGACTTGATCTATCAAGGAAAGTGTAGCTTTACCTCAAATATATAATTGTATCTTTTTCAAATGCAACAGTTTTTCGAAGTTGGTTCCCACTGGCTTAAAACCCTACCACCACTCAGCAGGAAACAGAATGATCAGCTTACTTCCCTTCTGCTTTATATTGCTCTTCATTTGTTTTGAGCTTCTTAAAATTGTTTGAATTAACTGTGAACTATATTTTGATTTGGAAACAAGTGACTTACTTAGAGACCAGAAATGCAAAAGATACAATTAGGAGAAGCTGTATTAAAGTATTAAAATTCAAGAACTATTGCATACTACAGATGCACTGAAAAATGTGCCATAATTAAAATAGAGGCCAACAATTGTAATGCTTATCTTGGCACAAAGTAGGACATTGTTTATGATGAAAGCTGTTTAGAAAGTCAGTTTAGTTATTAAAAAACATTTGCTAAACCAGTAATATTTTAAACAACTGTTAAAATCTTGAAATTTATATAAACATTTCATGGAGGTGTGAATATGTACCTATTTTTCCCCATGACATCTCTTGATCATCCTATATGAGCCAAGGCATGTGGGTGGAATTAGATGAGCCTGTGGTAGCACACTTTCCCACTTCTGTTCCCATCTCATTTTTGCTTTTCCTCCTCCCAAGATATCCCCCCCTTCAAGCCAGAAATGGGGCAATGAATCCCTTTCCAGCTTTCTGGTTATTTTATGCTGCCTGAGGTGCACCACAGTGAACAGCAAGAGCAGAGGAAGAATTCTTACTATCTTAACTCCTTAGTTCAAGCGGATCTCTGAGAATATTTGGAAGAACTGTAGGAATTCGAACATGACAGATTCCAGAAGGGATGTAAGGCCAGAGAAATACACAAGTTGCTTACAAGTTCCAGTGTTTTTTTTTCCTACATGGTCTGTGATAGCATTCTTAGCAATTCATGTACATCACTCAGCTACATATCTGGTGTCACATATTGCCTATAACACAAATACATTCTTTAACAGGAAAAAAATGCAGAAGAGTCATTTTAATAGCCCATCCTGAAATATATTCCCCAGTATGACATAGCACTACATTTTTAAGTTTTCCTCATGATTGGGCTAACAAAGTAGGCTTAATTCTACTTGAGAGAAGATCTTCAGGAAGCATTAAGAATACTATATTCTCCATAATATTTAATAGAAAATAGTCTTTCATCCTAGTAGCAATAGGTATCTTTTCCTAACAGAAAGCACGCTGAAGAATAAAAGCGTACTTCAGCTATGTTTTTTATTAGCTAGCTTTGAAGAGCAAGTCTTAGTTTACCTCCAATGAGTTGTTAACTGAAGTGAATTTTAATTGAAAAATTAGATAATTTATAAAACAGAAAAATATTGGTTTACAGGTAATCTCAGCAGATTGCAGTAATTCCACACAGGATTCCCTGAATCACAATACTGTAAGATTTATTTATCTTCTATTTCACTCAGCTAAAATGAGAACTTTAAGTATGAACAAAACACCATTTCACTTCAAGTCGGTTAAACTCTTGGTACCTGTTAAGCAATTCAGGCAAAATTCAACTGATTTGGAAAAAAATTCTGAAAAATATTCCTCTGTATGAGCAAGATACTGGTTTTAGCAGAAACACACCAAAAACTCATCTGTAAAACACACTCACTGCTGATACGTACGTTTGCAAGGCTGCATTGGTGGCATTGATGAGGTTTCTATCCGTAATCTTCTCCAGTATTAACAAGGCACTAGTTTCATGACCCTTAATACAGAACAAACATCTGTCATATAACAAATACGCTTCAAAAATTGCTTTGAACGCCTTTTCAAAGTAACAAGTTAATATTTGCAAACAGTGCTTGATAACACAAAGCTCAGCACTGGTAAGTCAGGCTATGCACGCACCTTGCTGCAAGCCAAATGGAGTGCTGTGTTCTTAGAACTGTCTTGCAAAGTCAGATCAGCCTTAGCACTGCTAACCAGCACCTCTGGGGAAATAAAGATTTGTAAGGAACATGCTTTTAGTTAATAAAGTCTTAATGGCTTACATTTGTGCAAAATGAAAACATAGTGTTGATAAAAATATATCCACAGGAACGTTAACTATAAGGCAACTTTACCCATAGTAAGATTAACAAACTTAAGAGCAGAAATATATAAAGCTTTCTCTTTACCAACTGTATTTGTCTGTCCATTTTCTGCAGCCATCATTAAAGGAGTTTTCCCAGAAGAATCTACAGCATTTACTTGAGCATTGTGACTGAGCAGAAGCTGTAGACACTCAACATGATCTGTAAAAGCTGCTGCGTGAAGAGGAGTTCTACAACAGATCAAAAGACAATAGGGGCATGTTCAGCCATGCTTTCTACTTTATTCGAAGGGGCATGCTGACTGTGATCCTGCAGATACAAAAGACTGGGCAGTCCCTCTCACTGATCCTTTGAAATCAGTATTGCTGGAGTTGTGACTGCTGACTTTAGAAAGTCACCTTCAAGTTTCAAATAATTCCCTCTATGTCGTTTATAATAGACATACAGTTTGATTCAGAAAAAATAAAATACGCATAAAATACTACCCCCAAAGTGATACAATTGAAAACATGCTCAAACTTGCCTATATAATAAAAAGCCAATTCAAGTTTATTGCATCAGAACAGGATTTTTAAAAAGCTAAACTTTTATTTGTAGCACAGAATAAAAAAATAAATTCTTCAAAGAATAAAAACAGAGGGAAGGGGAACTTAGTGTAAGTAGCAAATACAAACCCCCTAAATGATGACAGAATTTAGCAGAGCCACTTTAACTATTACACTACAAACATTCTTCCACTGTGCATTTACACTCTTACCTTCCTTTTGAATCTGTTGAATTTACAATACCAGCACCTAGTGTATCAATTAACATTTCTGCAGCACCTTCATTGTCATTTATCCTATAGGGAATTAAACAGACTGTTATTTACAGAATGATAAATCTTTTGTTAAATACAGCAATGACATCTATGAAGAATAATTTTGCACTTCCTTACACAGCACAATGCAACGGACTGAAAGAATTTCCTTCCATTTTCTGGAAAACTTCCTGTTCCAGGAGGAGTTCTACACAACTGTCATGACCTAAAGCAAATGTAAAAGTTAAGCATTAAAAAAAAGGGAAAAGGTCTATTTATGAATTACAACAAAAAATATGTATCTAAATTAGATTAAGCAATATTTCACTTGAAAGTTTCAACGACACGCTGGTTATATTCGATAGGGCTACGTTTAGGAACTAAGACATTTTTAGAATCCTGAAAATCAAACTGACATTTAACACTGTAAACTTTGTGAAATTCAGAAGGGATCTCATGCTGTCTGAAGAACATCCAGAACACTTAATTTAGTTCTTTACACCTCCACGTTTCAAACTTTTCTGTACATTCACCACTTAGTCTACATGAAAATGTCTCTACCATTTGAGGATTATTTTTGTTCCACTGTCTTGCTAAACCCAAAGAAAAACCAAGTCGATAGTCATAACAAAAGCTTAAAAAGAACATGTTCAACCTATCATACTATTATTTTCAAAATTCTATAGCCTGCTACTGTACAGGTAACCAACAACTGTAACTATCTGTTTGATCTTCGACGCGTATATGCAGAGAACCTTCAGACAACAGTGAATGTTGGACTAAGATTTGTATTTTCACAAGTCCTGTCAAATTTTCATTCTACAAATCAAGCATATTTCAGTTCTGTTTCATTCAGACACTGTGGTCACTCTGAAAATGGACCAAGCTGTAAGAGTTTAATTTTATGAATGTGATAAAGAGACGTTATTCTAGTTCAAATTATCAGCGTATTACCCAGTTGCTTCAGCTGTGAAGACAGTCTCGTTAGTTATTCACTTAAAAATAACTGGTGAAGTGAAGCTCTAAACCCTTACTTTTTGATCTTTCTCTGTCACGTGACTCAGAGGTGAAATAAATGAGAACCTCTACTATGTCAGAAAGGAACACACAGAACAAAATCTTTAGCAAAGGAGCCAAATGAGTGTCCTACCTTTTAAGGCCTCCCTCACCCCCAAATCCAAGAAAAGTATCAGTGAAGAAAAGGATCAGTGAAGAAAAAAAAAACCTTATTGAATCACTTTTATATACTTTAGCTTCTTGTGCCTATCAAGGTTGATTTGAAGGAAGTTTAAAAAAAGATTTAATCTGAAACCATTCCTCCCAAGACTCCCTGTGAAGGTTATTTTTTTGGGATGTGTGGCACATCTCTATTCACGGGTACTATACTGAATTTCTTGAAAGACTCCGAGACATAAAACTAAGAAGGCAGTTTATAACAAAAATGTAGTACAAAAATAAGCACATATTATGTATTAGATGTTAATACGTTTCCCCTCAAGATATCACGTCCATCATATTGTCACATTGACTAATATGAACTGAAAGAGGACAGGCTTTATATGTTGCTTTTATAAGTAGTAGTAACTTCTATCTCAATATCAACAAATACATTTAGACCTATATTTTAACTTTAATGTATTTTACCATTATAGCAGGCCCAATGCAGTGATGTATAGCCGTGATTGTCTGCTATTGCAGGTACTGCATCCACAGATGTAGCCGACTGCAGGAGAGCTCCTAGAACACCTATATGTCCACATGCAGCTGACAAGTGTATAGGGGTTCGCCCCCTACAGTCTCGTAATAAGGACTTAGCACCATGTTGAAGCAATGCTTCCACACATTCCTCATGCCCAGTCACTGCCTGTGAGAGACAGACAGGAAATAGCAAGTTTGCAAATATTCATGTATATAAGCCAAGGTGTATAACTAAAGCAAGTAAACTTCAGGCAATTTCCTACATTTTTAAGTAATAACAAAATAAGCACAGTTATTATTTTTATTCCTGGAAACAGCCATTCTGTTGGAAAAATAGCAATGTATTATCATATTGATGACAATAATTTCGTGGAATAACACTGAATGAACTGCTAATCTCTAGGGCTCATTCAATTGTCTTGTCTGGCAGAGACTATTAAAAAAAAAAATTGGCATATGGCATGCATCACGCTTTTCTTCCTTCCATTAACATTACCCCCACCCCATAACAAAAAGCTGTACTCTGGGATCTCTCCAGTCAACACTTACAGCAAGATTAAGAGACTCTAGAAGTCCAAAAGAATTGTGAGGGTACGGAGCAAACAGGCAAAAGCTTGCCTTTTGAAAGCAACTAAAAAGACAATTAAAAACTAAGAATGGCAAGATGAGAATAATGAGAAATTCATTAACACTACATATTAAGACTGTATTTGAAATTAATATGTATAAAACTGGAAAGCACAGAAAAGGAATATTCTCTTACCCCTCTATGTAATGCCGTCCTTCCCCACTTATCTTTGGCATCTACATTTGCTCCTTTGTTAAGGAGTGAATAAACGCAGTCGGTGTGCCCATTGAGAACTGACAACATCAGAGGAGTCCTAAGCAGAGAGTGAAATAAAGCGTAATCTACAAGGAAATTTAACAGACTAGCACTCAGCTGAAATGTAACAACTACTATCCTTCTGGACAATGCTGTTAAAATTTACATCATCAATGATCTTCTCTAGCACTACCTTCACTCTGAGAATGCCACTCATATTTGCTTTTTAGATACAAGAAAAGAAATTAATATCCCCTAACTCAGAAGTCCTGATTAAGTTACTAGAATCCATTTTTTCAGCATCTAGGCAATAAGACATTTTAGTTTCCTCCCAACTGAACAAGAACATTTTTCACTGCCAACATTATGTTTATTGCAAAATACAGTCTCATTTGTCCTTGTTCAAATATCATCTCCCTTTAAAGTAATAAATTAAAAATCACCAATGTAAAAGATTTAGTTTTTCCTTTTATAAAATGCAATAACTTGTGAAGAACAGAATGTGTATCATTTAAACTCACTGCCCATTTCCATCTTGAATGTCCACTGCATTCTGTGGTTCTGCATTTCCTATCAATAGCCGCAAACATTCTGAGTGACCATTTGTAGCTGTAAAACATCATAAAAATATGAGTTTTACATTAATTGCCTTTGAGTATCCAGCTCAAACAGAACGGTAACCTGCTCAGACTAAAGCCCATTAGCTTGAGAAACCACTGTACAGCTTTACCATTGTTATAACTTAAATTAAAGACAAAAAATATGAACACTAGAAAATTATTTCAGAAATTAGGTATTTCTCAACTGTACAGTATTAAAAGTAATTGATTCCAACTGTCAATTGCCAACAGGTATTTGGTTTTTTACATATAAATGAGGCTGCACACATTAACCGTAATTAGAATATATGCTTATACAATATCCACAGGAAGGAATAATTAAATATAGTCATTAGCATAACTTTTGCCTGTTTTAAGGCACAGGTAAACACATACCTAGCCAATCATACACAGATTTTTTTTTAGCAAGTGTAGCACGTGCACGGTTATGAAATGATAATTGAAATCACATTTAGAAAGAGAGGAAGGAAATGTAATGCATAGAAGTAATTAACCAAGCAGTTAAAAAAAGGAAAAAGAAAAGAAACAAAAAATTGAGAAATCACATTTAAATGCAAGTCATGAAAGAGAAATGATTGCTTGTTGGAGGGGAAATTATTTCTGACATACAGCTGGCTGTATTCAGTCCACATAAGAACAGTAACAATTCATGCTTCTCTAGCAGGCAGAAACGCTAACAGAAGTTAGGAGAAGCTAAATCAAATAGAAGACAGCTTGTGCTCATGGACAACAAATTAAGTGGTTAGAATGATGATGTTTTGTACATAATGCTCTTTTTACTGCAACATTTCTATAACACCATAACTATAAATGTCAATTTAAATAAGCCTGTTTTCAAAGGGAGGAAAAAAGAAAGAATATGGTGTGAATGCTAGACTTTGAGAAAAGTAGGTTTATATAAGTTTTCTAGGAAAGGCAGTGAGAAAATACTGCAAAGGATTGCTGTTATTTTGAAAACACTGAGGAGTCATTTAAATCCTTGGAAAAAACCCAAAGTATAGTTTTCATGTCTCTTCTCAAACTGACAAAATTCTCCAAGACTCCAGTCATTTTTAGAAGTATTTTACTGCCAAGACAGGCAACACAATTCACATATCTAAATTTGGGCCTACAGTTTGGGCTGCATGAAAGACAAGGAGAGAAACAGGAACACGTATGCCACGGACACCTGTCAGCACAACTAGCCTAGCTAGTTGAATGGACAAGGACAATGCACCCTTCCAGAGAGCAGCGTGGAACGGCACTCCTTGAGCCGAAATGATTTATTGGGTTAATACCAGTTTCCACCCGCAACTGCTTTGTTGCGCCTTTCTCAGCATAGCATATACCTTAGAAGTCATCGTCTATTCCTAAACACCATTTCTTAGAACATTAATGATAGAGACTTTGAAACACGAAGATGATCCACTTCAAAAGCCAAAAATTTTAGAGGTTAGTGGTTAGCACATACCTGCAGCATGTATTGGGGTCCTCTTTACAACATAATCTTTCACCAAGATTGATGCTCCCTGATTAATGAGCACATCTACACATTCCACATGTCCCTTAAAGGCAGCAAGATCCAATGGTGTCCTTCCGTTATTATTCCTCACATCAAGGTCCAGCAGCGACTGTACCAGCACTTCCAGAGCTTGATGGTGGCCATGATAGGCCTAAAGAATAAGAAAATTCTTCAGTCTTCCCGTCCTTCACATTTTCCCTTTCTTATCAGGATTACATAAATGAAACTATGAAGATAGTACTTTTGTTTTAACATGTGGAAGAGCTACTGATGCAGCATGTAAGTAGTTACGACTAATTTAAAAAAATCCACAATTTCCAACAAGAAGATTGGTGGGTTTTTTCTATTTTATCCTTTCAGTCAGCAACTGAAACTACTTTCAGAAAATCGTCTGTCTCCCATTTGTATAACTACCAGTATTTTGAATACTGCATGTTTCATTGCTTCATGTTATAGTTACATCACCCTCAGATTATTGCAAGTGAGGAACATACACAAACTTTACTAATTCCTATTAGTTTTTTAAATAAAATATTTAAAAAAGAAAAAGCCAGTAAAATTTGTAAGTAAAAAGAATACAGTACAAATAGCTACAGTTAACGTAACTGGTAAAACAGAAGGGACTTAGGGGATGAAACAGTTAAGAGATCAGAATGGATATACAAGAATAAAAAAATAGCATAGAGAATACTTTGTAGGTATGTGTCAAGACAAAGCGTAAAAATTAGTAATTAAAATAAACATCTACCACTATGGTTTTACAGTTTCCATAGTAAGTTTTAAATGTATACTTATGGATATAAAACCTCTGCCCCCAGACAAAACTCATTTCCAGGAACAGTCTCTTCTAACTGCTTTCATTTACCAGTATTAAAGATTACTTTTTACTTTGGCCACATATATATATGTATGTACTGCATGAGACTTAGGCTATTTTCAAAAAGTACATTGTGGTTTTTCAATTGCTCGAAGTCCAGTGAAAAGATGAAAGCTACATATTGAGCTAGTTACTCTGTATTTTGAGTATATTTGTATAGACAGTTTCATCAGGTCCTCTACTACACTACTCTTTTTTCAAATCTTTCTTAAAGTATTAAAGACAAACATTTCTCAGTGCAAATCTATCTTAAAGTATTAAAGACAAACATTTCTCATACTAAACAATGATAAGGGTAAAACAATGATGATGATAAAAAAAGTCATCATTACTTATAGAACAAGTCTTCTAAAAGTTTCATTACTATAAATTATAACATAAATCTTAATTAGAAGAAATGAAAGCTGTTCCATGAAGCAAGTTTCAAGTGAAACGCAAAAATCGCCCTGTACAGCTCATTCAGGAATATTATGTATGTTTTTTTGCGTTTCATTTATTGTTATTGACCTATTTTAAAAAAATACTGAATGAATAAACCTATGTCAACAACTGTTTGCAATCAGATAAGCTATCATCACTACAGAATGAAATACTTACAGCTAAATGCAGTGGACTTATAGGTGCTCTGTTGTCTGAATCATTCAGCATGTCAGTACCTGATGTTTCCATTAGCTTAGCAGAGAGAGAAAGTCAGAATGAGTGCAAAACCCTCTCATCTTTAAAAACATTCAGCAATAATTGCTACAGTTTCCACTATACACAGATTGAAAAACGAAGGAAGAAAAATAGGAAGAATAATATAGGATTACAGTTTCCTTAGGCATTCTAGATCTCCTTCAACATTTAAAAAGTTTGAATTGCAATGACTGCAACCCCTCCCCCATATTCGTCTCCCAAGCACAGTTGTTTAATTTTGCATAACAATGCAATAATTAAATCAGAAACTAATCTAAAATTATTTTTTTTCTGAAGCAGCCATATGAAATAATATAGATGAAATGCATACAAAGGGAAGACAAGGACAGGCGACAACAGCTGTAGTAGGAAAAAAAACCCAACCAAACAAGTAAGCATTTAGATTAGGTGAAAAGTCAGCAAGAAAACAATATGAAAAGCCAGAAGGCAGGATTGATTTCTCAGAACAGAAAAACATTTCCCAAAGAGGAGAAATGGACTCAAAAAAAGGCACATGCGTTATAAAACAGGATTAAAATATCTATGTGTATACATTTTTATTTGTTACTTTCAGATGTGTTCTGAAAATTTAATTCTGGGTCTTTTTCAAGACCATATTTAATTTAGTACACTAGTAGAATTAAAACATTCGAAGTGTTTGAAGAACACCAGATACATTCAGATCACTAAGTTTTCATTATCACAATTTTATAACATGGTCATACAAATACTTAAGTGAAAAAAAAAAACCGCTTAAAAATTATGTTCTATTTTAAAATTCTGAATTGCAATTAAATCTAAATTGCAATTGAAAATAAGTAATACATCTGTGCATTGAAGAAATGGTTGGATAAGTCTAAAATTAAGCAGTATTTTTAAAATTACATGTTCCCTTTTGCTGTACAGTAGTACTTTAACAGTGAGAAATAATACACTTACAACATCTAGAGGCGTTTCACTTGCAATCTGCAATTAGAAACATTCAGAATTCGTGTTTGAATACACTTGAATATAAAAGTATAATTTGTATAAAAATACTAAGTTGTATAACACAGAGAAGATAAAATTAGCATATCAAATAACACACACATTTTTGCAAAGGGATTAATAAAAAACTACCCACGGCTTTATTATCTAAAATTCTATTACGTGGCCGTTAGTTACTGTAACTACATGAACTATTTTAAAAGGCACCCTTACTTTACAGGTTTTTCCTACATTTTGATTTGCTCCTTCAGATGACATTTGTGAAATTTCTTAACACTTCTCAGTGGGATAACCTGTGGTTATTTTATTTCAGCCATCAGGAAAAAGATTTAGCAGTGTATTCTAAGTTAAGAAACAAAACTAATATCCCACATCCTCAACCAGTTATCTCTTCATCTCAGAATGTATTATCTTTTTAAGCCAGTATCTACCATCTTAGCTCCTCACCTTGCCCCTATTTTAAGAGTACCAAGTGCTTAAATATTTATCCTCACAATAAATATGTGAGGATATTTCAGCCCCCTTCAGGGGCTGAAAAACACTGTCGACCTAGCTTACAGATGAAGAACCAAGGCGGAGGAAATCCCCTAGCCTCTGCATCACGCTCTGTAAGAGCAGCTGTTACAGCTTTCATCTATGATACGTTTTCTTACCAATTCAAGACAAAAGCGATGACCATAAGCAGCTGAATAATGAACTGCATTGTATCCTTGTTTGTCTCGGATCCCCGGATTGGCATCATTTCTTAGCAAGTATTCCAGGCACCTATTTAAATTGACATATGCAACCATATATCTAAATGTTGAATTTCAACTTTACACTAAGTGATAAATTGTTCCAATTCAATTGGAAAATAGAATACAGCACACAGGAACATTGATTTAATATACAATATTGGCTAGGACTAGAGAACACCTAAGTCATTACACCGAGTGTTAAGGTCAATCACAAAGCTTCCAAAATTTGAGACTCCTTCCCTGCAGACTTCCTGCATCCTCTGAATTATCTCACTTGGTTAAAACTACTATTTCATGGCTATTTTCCTCCTAGCTAATACAACTACAGTTACCTTTCTTAATATAAATTATTAGTATTTTTGTATGTTTTTCTGTATCAGTACATTCTTCTATACTTAATACAGAAGGAAGAGAACCAATAGCTGAGTTCTTCATGGGATGTATCCAAGAGTCACACACACATACACTTCCACTACCAGACACTAATGTATTGATTTTTTTTTTTTTAAATATAGTAAACACACTTAGTTGTTGGCATACTTATATCCTACCACTCCTTACACAAAGTTATAAGGCAGAACATGATCAGCAGTTTCAACCACAGACACTCGGCCAGGAGGATGAAAAATAGGATATTAAAGTCAGCTCCCTCTCCCTGTTTTTCTGTTTTTAAGAGACTCCATGCATGCACACTAAACTATTCCACCAATAACCCTACTTATTCATAATTTTATGTTTATCATTTCAGCAACATTTTGCAAAGCCTACAAATAATGAGAATGAGAACTCTGAAGCAGTAGCCACCAGAGAACAAAGAGGTAAATTGATCTGGACTGAACTACCTGACACATAACAATCTCAGCTTCAAGATAACAGGATGAAGACTGGTGAGAAACAAACAGTCCCAGATTAACATCAGGTTATTTTGCAAATGTATTCATGAGACTGTAATAAGAGCCCCCAAACATCCACATAGACACTGAGCAAGATCAAGATTGTACAGAGCCTCTAAAGTTCTGAATTAATAGAATAGGAAAGGAGGAGAGATTTTAGATTCCTTTTTGACAGATTAAGATGATTCTGGTACTTAATTTGTCTCAGTTTGCTCAAACAGTTAGGATTATGAAAAGTCTCCTCATGTCCTACCTTAAGCAGAACCTTCAGGATCTAAGAAACTGCACATACCATTTTACCTGATAACAGAACCAAGACTGCATCTAAATCATAAGACTACCTGACTTGAGAACAGAACATCTGGTACTTCAGATCCTTGGATCTGATCTCCCAGTCTGGGTTCATCAAAGCTGAATTGATTCAAAACCATCTGCTAGTATACTGAATGACTGGATCATTTGCTTCCAGCAGGGGGAAAAAAGACTTCATGACATCCCACTTGTCAACATTGCACATTGTGATTAGATTGTCTGTTGAGACCTGGGCACAATATTTTTGAAGAGAAGACCAGAAAGCTCTGCATGTGTTCTACACAGCTCTGAGCTCAAGAACACTGATATGAAACGGTTGGTCCTTTTGCACCGAGATATCCACTATTTTCACAAGCGCTCTCTGCCTATAAAGTATCATCTGTTATGATAGAGCAAAATAAAGAATGGAATGGGTGGGTCTTCTCACCACTGAAGGACACCTGACCATTCAGGAAAGGACCACCAAGCAGCTAGGGGAACATCAATCCCAGAGAGGAGTGAGATTTGTAAGTCTTGTGAAGTATACTGCAAAGCTACGTGCTGCTCTGTGACTAAAACACAGGTAAGACATCACTGAGGTAGTAGTTGTACATTCAAATGCAATCATCTCGCTTATGACTTGGAACATATCCTGCAATAGAAGGGCTTTCTAAAGACTGAACTAGAGCTAAACAAAATCTGGGAGGTGAAAGTCTAAAGACGCCCAATCTCTGTATGGCCACTTCATCAGGCAGACGTCCAGCAAGGGAGAGTGACGTTCCAGTCCTTCTAAAATGGGTTGTTACAACTGTTGGTTTAGGACTATTTGTTGTTCCTGTGGCAAATCCAGACAGGAGAACCTTGCATTGATAATAGTCCACCTTTAAGTGACGCTACTTTGTACACAACACATACTTTACATTACAGTTGGAAAGACTAATTCTGTAGATCAAGAAGCACAGAGACATGCCCTTGGAATGCAGAGATGTTTATAGCTAGTCACCATCATGACCCTGAACTTGCTGGTGAAGCCATATGGTTTTCTGAAGTGTACAACAGATCACCATCCCTTCTTCTCTCTGGGATTATGAAATACTTCTCCTTTATCAAATAAAATGCATGTGAAGCTAAAAAATCTATTATATTATCTTGTCAGATCCAGCTTGGAATCGTTCTTCTTTAGCACAGTTCATCTAAAGGTCTCACAGATTACCATTATCAGTAGTGACAAACAGGCCAGTTAGATACACTGACAATATGAGGGTTTTAGTTTCCATTTATCTCATGGGAAATTGTTTGGTAGAAAGTTAAAGCAAATTTCAACATTTGTAGTTGTATGATATGGCTACGCTGTGATGTCATGTGAAAAACTTGCAGTGGGATACGACAGGTTTAGATTTGAGAAGCAGGAATCCTAACCTGACCGCTGATCAATGCTGTTAAGAGTAGAAACTTGATCATTCAAAACCCTGGAGAACATTCAAACCTTGGAGAAATACAGACAGAAATTTTACAAAAGCAGCCATCTCCTGAGGGGAGACAGCATGACCCTGCACTATCAGAACTCTTCGTAAGTTCTTTCAAGGAAGGGCACTGTTCCATCTGCTGACTCCAGGCAAGTTCATCATCTGAATGAGATCCAATACCAGCTGTGATGAAATGGAAACACATTTCAACATGAGTAAGACAGCTGTACTGGGTCAAGGGCCCGATAACCTCATGTGCAACAACAGCGATTTGCTGAAGTGAAGACCTGACATTTGATTTTCCATCCCAGACAAAGGTTGAAAGTAACAAACCAGGTGAGTGAAGATGAAAGGGGCAAAAAGCTGCAGGAAAAACTATGAACAAGAAAGTGTCTAATTACAAAGTACTCTGTCTCATTACAAAGTTGAGAAGAAAAGGAGCGACAAGATGCACTCTCACTTTCACCACTTTGTGTCCAGCATAAAGGAGAAAAGGACTTAGGTAGGTAGTGAAAAAGGTAAAAATTCTCCAGTTTTAAAGAATAACATATGTAACACAAGATGTAAGTAACTTGCAAGTTCAACGTATCTAATAAAAAGCTACCTGTAAAAGCATATCTATGTTTTTAACCAACTAATTCGGGTTTTATTTGCCTAGTAAACAAATGCCTGGATATCATTAATGGCAACCGTGCTTGCATTTTTATTTGAATTGAAATGGGATGAGATTTCTGAGAATCCAAAGACAAGTCAGTTTGTCCCATCGAGTGAGAATTACTGTCCCTACATTTTATTTGTCCAATTGTCTAACTTTCTTTGTTAATTTTAATCAATGATTTTGTATTAACATTCATGGCTCATTAATAAACGTTAAACATCACTGGCCTTGGCTATCTAAACTTCTATACTTGTGTACTTTCTGTATTTGTGTGCTCACAAAAACTCAATACACTGAATACACTGCAGGAAGCAAAGTCTACTAAAAATCCTTGAGTACCCATTCTTTCCAATGCAAAACAGATAATTATTTTTGCTGTTTCTTATCATCCAGGAAAGAGATTAACTTAGCATCTTTTGCATAGTTAACTGTCCTCAACAGGCCTCTTTAAAAGGAGATTAATCAAACTTTCTGAAAGCCCAGATAAGTTAAATTTCCCATTTATTTATTGGTGTACTGTCTATTAAATAATTCTCACATAGAAAAAGCGTGTTTTTTCTCCCGTAAGATGCTGCTTTGTTTATCTCATTCTGTGATCATGTTTCTCTGTCTAGTCTTGTCAAAATGAGGCTTAGTGGTGTTTGTTCCAGATCAGAAGCATTTGCTAAAGATACAAAAGAAACATTTCCAAACAGGAACAAACAGGAAAAGAATTTTCAACAAAAACATCCTTGTCCCCAAAATCTGTCTTTAAAGATGTCTGAACAAAGACTATAAAAATGCACTTAATATCTTTGGAATTTTTATATAGATCATTTCCTGATTTTTTTTTTCCCAGGCTTTATGTTCCAACTCAGTAATCATTTTTAGCTTCATTCCTATTTTGAATATGAGCTGAGCAGTACTGGTTTTCCAGCTGTTGCTAATCATCTTGCTGCATCAATGTAAAAAGCTTCTCCTCAGGCCATTCTGCTTTGCAGCCTGTCTTCCAGAGAGCCAACTGTTAATCAGAAGGGCAATATCATGTGGGTTACAGAGACGATTCTTTGAGTTATCTCCCAAAGCTCTGCAGTATTGCCATCATCATTCTTGCTCGTGTCTTTTATAAGACAGATGGCAAAACGATGTCATTTGAAGAACCATTATAGTTTGGAGGTTTTCAGAGCAACTGTGAAGCTAAAATTAATCCTAGCTCAACTTGTAAGAGGGCAATTGAAGTAAAATTATCTCAGCAAACTCCAGCAGGAATTGAAAGTGTACCTAAAAAGCGGCAGATAATTTTGTTTTGAAATTTGGCTTTATTTAAAAAAGGCATGTACTTCAAATATTAGTTAAATGGCCATGAAAGTATTCTTTATTTATCCTTCAAAACCCAATCTGTAAGTTATATGCCACCTTGCTCCTATTGCTACCTCACCTTTTAAAAGGTGCTGTATTAAAACAAGATATCTGGCACTAAGCAGCACTCTTTTCCAGTGAAGGTGTCACGCTGTATGCATTTGAAATGCGATGCTGCACACCAGCTTGTTTTGACCTGTGTATGTGAGTGTGTGCACATGCAAGTGGTACTCTTCTCAAGTCTCCTCAATATATACAGTGTCTGCAGCTTAAGCAACCTCATCAATTTTGTGCTATCTATATAAGCTTTGCATGTAAGCATTTAAGTCATTAATAACTATGTTAAATATAACCATTAGTTACAAAATAAACACATGCAAGAGACATTTATGGATTTATGAAAGTTTCTGGATGCATTTCATTAATAAAAGAGTATCTACTTGACAAAATTTTACACTAACGAGAGAGTTGTAATGCCAAACATGAATAGTTTAACTGAACACCAAATGGATAAAGCATCTTATACTGAAATGTCGAGTTAATTTCTATCCTGATGTAGGCCTACTGTAACTCACAGTCTAGTTTTACAGTGTATTTCTGACTAACTACACAGATTTTTGGGCAACATTAAGAACCCTCCATAAAACGCACCATCCTTCATCAGAATTTGATTTTAAAGCAAAATAACCCTACTGCTCACAACTGTCATAACCACCCCCACAAACGATATTTACTCAACCACTACACAGCAGGTAGGATTAAAAACTCTATTCCCAATGAATTCCTGAATTAGGACATCTGCATTATAGGGCATAACCAAGAAATTACAATACATTCTACTATTGTTCATTTTTCTCAGAAGTATTTGTTACATAAAATATTTTATATACAATGAACAATCCACTGCCAAGTTTAATCTTTAAAAATATAAAAAAATGCATTTGGCAAATCTGTTTCATTGAACATGAAATTCACAGCTCAAATGTTTCTAAGGAGAAAGGCTTTAGTACAAAGCACGCCACTTACTTTCCATCTGTGTCTGATGCAGCTGCATAGTGCAGAGGTGTACAACCCCTCTCATCAAGGTCATTCACACTAGCTCCAGATCCCACAAGGGCAAACAGGCACTGATAATTACAATTGGCAGCAGCATAATGGAGTGGAGTTCTTTAGTACACATTTAAATAAAAAGTACAATGGTAAATAACAGCAAAATAATATTAGAGAGACAGAAAAAGCAAAATAAAATGAAACTTAAATCTTCCTTACATTTTTTAACAAGTATTTGTGGTGAAGAATGCATCATTACAATATTAAAGAATGGGGCCATTTTCCACGGGCCATTTAATAATGCAGAAAAATATCTAGGGGATCTATTTGCCAGCCAAAATATGTACAAACTTTGTATTAAGGGAAGCTTTATATGAATTTTCTTGTGTAAACATATAGAGGAAAATCAAGTTTACATTAATTAACTAAAAATAGTATTTCTAATTTCAAGCCACATGGAAAAATATGGACAAATATAAGAACTGCATAGCAACTAAACTAGGTCAAAATAAAATACAACAATTAACAAGCAGATATTTTTGACAAACAGGTCAGAATTTTGTCTAAGAGAGGCAAGCATTATTTATTTATTTTTAACTATACTAACATAGTAGAGGTATTGTTAAAGAAAACTTAAAAATATACCTTGTCTTCTTATAACAAAACTGTGAAATATTAGTACTGATGTATAATCTCAGAGGAAACTTATTCCAGCTTCAAATACATAAACAATTCTCTAAATAAACCAGTTTAGACAAAATTTCAAAAGCAGCAAGATGACTCAGAATTCCATTTTCTATTTTTAAAGAGAGATTGCTACTATAAATACCTCAATTTTGAGGAGACAATCAGGCACTTTAAAGTGTGCTACCTCTTCCCTCTCCCTCAAAATTACTTTTCCCCATTTCTCTCCATTTTTAACTATTTTAATCTTTTCCCTCTCCTGAAATAATTGCTCTATATAACATGCACATTAAACCAAAAACCAAACCAAACCGACAAAAAAACAACTTTCAATGACAAAAGTTGTGACAGATAGTTGTTCCTTTCTCAGGAAAGAATGGAAGTGGAATTTAAAGCAAAATACAACTTTGGATTCGTAACGTCCTCCTCAAGTCCTACTCCTGCTGTTCACATCCTGGAAAATCATGCTTTCCATCATGTGATATGAGATTTTACACAAGTACTGATCATGCCATCTAAACTTAAATAATCCTATACTAAAAATAGAAATAAATGTCATTCCAAAAGAGTTCAGAGCATGAACATGGAAACAGAAAGGGATGGATATAGTGAAAGGAAAAAGGTGAAGCAGTTATAATAAAATAATGGATTTTTTAATAAAAAAGCTTAGAAATAGCAACAGCTTTATAGGTTTGACTAATACATTATTTGGAAAACATCACTGATGTCCTTGGATGAGAGCAATTTAAATTCATTAGATCCATGTTATAAGCAAAAAAGGCTCATAAAAATTACAGTTGAATATGGAACTCAGTCTTTAAAAACAAGACTAAATTCCTACTTAACAAAACACAATAAACAAAATATGTTTGTAACTTTTGAAAACGTATGCTGAAGCATAGTTTATTAGAGACATCGTATCTTAAAAAACATTTAAACTGGAACACACAGACTTGCCCACATTAGCAATATGCTACTTCTGCAATACTTTTAACAGCTATTTCCAATACACAAATCTAGAATGTCTTACCTCCCAAATCTGTCCTTTTTGTTGAAGTCTGCACCAGTATTTAGCAGAAGATTTAGGCACTCCAAATTCCTATTAAATTAATGCAATGTTACTTGTGATTGCAAATTTTATTTCCTTAATATTGGCCTCTGCAAATATCAGAACTGCTACGCATATACATCTCATACATTATTTCTAATTGAACTAAACTATCATATGAAAATTTTGATAAATATTATTTTTATAAGTAAACCAGATTTCATAATTGCAGGACCAACCAGGAAAGAATACAAATTATTTCAAGTCCATATATAGAAATTTTATTGATATCAAATGGCATGCATAAAAGCACATAAACATTGACCTAATTTAATTGAAATTTCAATTCTTTAAAGCAAATGAACAGTAACACCTGCATGTCACATGCTTTTTACTACCAGGATTCCAGCACAGAGGCAAGTTTTCAATGTATATTTTTTAAGGCCAAATATAAGTTGCAACATAAATATTTCACTTTTTAGTGTAATTCATTTTCAATACAATATGATCATTATAATAGATGTACAATACTGTTTATAGTTTAAACACTATCTTATTAACTTTCCTAAACTGGAGATGAATGAGGGAATGTGTCACAAATTATGTGTTTTTATATGAAAAGATAGCATTTTAACCTTAATCATTTGCAACAAGGATGTATATCAAGTAGCTTTTGACTTAGAATGATTACTTAACAGTATTACTTGAACAACATTGAAACAGAAAAATGAAAATATCAATATCATGGAGTTCTTGTGTCCCACAAAGTGTATCATGAAATTTATTACCCAATTCTTCCAGGCAATTTTGAGTAGCTGCTATAGAAAACCTACAATACAATAACAATAATCAATATGGATCACAACTCAAGTGATGAGCAAGTAGGTCTGACTACTTCATCCACCTAAACTCTGGAATTTAATTATGGCTTTTAATTTAGTTAGATTGATCTTTTGTTTATGGATATGGTAAAAACATATTTCCCAAAGTTGCTGTTCTCCACCTCATGTCCTACAGTGATCTTAGCTGGGTATGCCATCTTTGAATGCTGTGAATTCTAAAAATTATATCATCATCCATGGGAATTTAAAATAAAATTCAGTTCATCCCCAAGCATAAACCTAAGGTAAGGCTGATGATACTTGGACACTGTACTCCAATAATTACTTATTGAGCTCAATATTTAATTTATTTTTATTGTTTGTAGATAGAATCCATCTTGAAATTATTTTCATGCTTACATAAATTCCAAGGGGAGAGGGCACAAAAAGCACAGAGAGGAAATAATAAAAAAAGAACAGGAATGATCAGCAATTGAAAAAAGAATACTAAATATGAAAGCATGAATGCTTTTTTACATACCCTCCAGCAGCAGCTGCATGAAGACAAGTCCTGCCAAAGTCATCTGGTGTGTCAATGTCAAAACCTACAAATCAAGTATTTTGTAAAATAATTATGTAACACCACCTTTCACAAAACAGCTCTCATCTACTCTTAAGAGAAATGCTTGCTAAGCAAACTTAACAGCTATTTGCAAAAAAAGCACTTAAGCACTGAAAATTTACTTCATTTCAAACACATCCTTGCTATTTGTAATATTTTGAAAAACAGGCGTTCAAGTAAAACTGAAAGGGATAAAGTAAAAGGCAATTAGCTGCACCGAGGCAAGAGGCTATATTATTTCCTATACTTTTTGCCTGCTAATATTTCTATGTAATTTAGTATTGAATATAAAATATATGAAGGTAAGAGGAAAATTTAAGAATATGCTAGAAATTATCAGTTATGCAGAGTTTGTTTTTTTTTTTGTTTTTTTTTTTGTTTTTTTTTTTTTTTTTAAAATAAAGAGGGGGATGTCAGCATTACTAAATCCAGAAGCTACTTAAATTTCATCTTTGAGTTTAGCTCTTTAGTCCCAGAGAAAGAACTTTATTAAGCTGGAGTGAAGGCTGTAAATAGCAATTACTTATAGAACAGCCCTTTAGAGAACATTGTAGTTTTCTCTTCCCATAATATGCGAACTATGGAACTTCACGTGAGATCACAAAATTTAACTGTGCAATTCCATATCTAACCATATACTTTGACAAGATTACTATTTAAATCAGGTTTCAAAGCTACATTTTTGGTTTGAGAAAACTACTGTATTCTCCTAAGAGACTTGCTCTTGTGTAACAAAACTTATTCATTAAATCTCCAGTTTTGGTACTGTTGCCTGGGAATGCATTTTTTTTTTCTTTTTAGGAATTGTTCAACAACAATAAATAGTGAACAACACAGGATGTGTTATTCAAGAGCACTACTATTCAAGACTGTTTTCCTACTCCATATCCCCCAAAACATAGGTTTTGTAGGTGCCACTACGTTCTCCTCCCATTTCAATAGGCAGAGATATACAGCAAACAATTTAAGATAGCTTACCAATCTGATTTGAAAAGTAATGTTTGATGCCTTTCCACATCCCTAGGTTGCTTGTCTAACACCACTAACTACTTAAATGTCATTCAATACTGGGACAAGGCAGATTGATGATGTTAATTTTTTTTTTTTTTTTTTTTTTTTTTTTTTAAGGTCTGCACATGAATATTAAGGAATTTAAAAATCAGAGATTCTTAATTTACATAAATGAGACTCTTCCTCCCGAAACCAATAGGGCACATAGTCTGCAGATACCAATGCTCATGCCAAGAGCACGTACTAATAAGCTGTTAGCAGTATCTAGTCTTTCCAGTCTGAAGGCTGAACATATTCTTCAAGTCCTTATCTGCTCCAGGCTAGATTTACATCCAAGTTTGCTCAACTCATGTAAAAGTCACAGAAACCACTTGCAAGTCTTCCGCAGAGATTCCTTTGCCATACTGAATCTCCAGTAAGGGCACAGCCAGCACAGCACCATGTGCAGAAAGGAGAAAGAGCCAGAGTATTCCTCATTTTGAACGCATCCAGTTGAAATATAGTCAACTATAGGACAGTTCTTTCCTGGAGTGAATCTTTGCAAGCTTGTCTGTGACATGACAGTGAAATAAAAAGCCTTACCGGTGGTCGTTTTAGTTATACTCCTTTAGTTCTTCTCCCAGGCTTCCCTAGCAGACGGTATAAATCTGGGGAAGCAACTTCTTACTCTTCCTTTTCCCCAACCCTCTGCCCCCGACTTTTCTTTTTTCAGAAATATGAAGTGCCTTCAGATTAATGTAGAACCATTTAGGTTGTTATTCTTATTTTGTTCCTGAAGCTTCCACAATCCTTCAGACTAATCTACTTTCTCAGAATTGCAGTGGTTCAAAGAGCTCAGAATTCACACCAGAGCAGACTCTGGACAACAAGGGAAGTAATAAACTTACAACCCTCCGCAACTTCAGGGAGGAATCAAACAATGAAAGCAAAGCACAGTTCGGGTTGCATTTAATTAGCAATAAATCACCAATGCAACAGCTTCTTAACGTAGCAGTCCACAGAGTCTTCAGAGCTATTAGGTGCCCACTACAGGAATAGATAGGAATAGACCGATGTGTATTAAGCTAAAAGACATCATATGGAAGAGCAATGGGGGATGCTCCAAGAAGTCATTTAAGAGAACATTAGTCTTTCTCCTTGAAATTGCATTATGGTCTGAACCAGTCATCCCACCTCTATGACCAACTTAAAACGCACAGACACAACATTTAAAAAGTTACAGATGCATTATTTCAATTTAGATGATTTTTTTTTTTGAAAAAATTACTTCTGTAAAAGTCCGCATTCACTTTAACTATGGACTGTCCATTAAAAAAACAAGCACTGACCCCAGGCTACTAGTAAACTGTACAGATTTTTATGTATTACTAAATTAAGACTTAATTAAAAGCTATTCTATGGAATAAAAAACGAAGTACAAAGCAGCCATGAGTTTTAAAGAGTATCCTACCTGATGAGAGGAGTTTTCTGCAGCAGTCTGAAAATCCACTTAATGCTGCCAAATGGAGAGGAAACATCCCATGTATACCCCGCCTAAGATACACCATAATCAGGTATCACAGTTTCATTACAATTAAAATAAAACAAACATGATTGTGTGCCAAAGTGCACGTGCATGGTGGGTTCAGCAAACCACCTAATTAGAATACTGAGCCTTAGGAAAACTTCACTTATTAAACACTTTCTTACAAGCTAGCAGGATTCATTAAGTCAGTGCAACAGCCTATTAAAACTTGCAGAGCTTTTACTTCAAATATGTGAGAGGAAAATCTATTTCTTTTTGTACAAATTGCAATGTATTGAGTACAGGATAATGCACAAAGTATTTCTTATTTCAAGTTGAAGACGAATTAAAAAAAATCATACTAGTCTTGTTAATCTAATAAATACATTTCTAAATTCTCTCACAGCTTGCATTCATGTCAGTAAAGTTACCTACTTTGCAGTGTCAGCACCACTCGTAATCAGAGTGTTGATTAATAGCTCATGGCCATATCTAGCTGCTATGTGCAAAGGCGTATTTCCGTTCTTATCTTCACAGTCTATTTCAGCTCCTATAATAAAAAGTAATTACTAAGTAAGAATATATGTAGGCATACAGATACTTTTGTTAGCAAAACAGCACTGATAATAATTTAAGCAACGTTAATAATTGTCCCTGACTGACTACTTTGGATTTAAAATCTATACAGCTTTAAGTGGTATTTAGTATTAATAATAAGCAAAATAGAGAGAAACATTTTATTATGTAACCACATGGGACAAACTTTCTGCAACCTGGGTTATGGAAGAGAAATTAATATATTTTCCTGCATTCTGAAAAATAAATGGTTCTTCAATGTAACTTATCAAACTTTACAAGCAGATATGCCAGACTCCACCATTAACTGAACTACTACTGGACACTGGATATGAAAAAAAATTCAGTACATTGTTATCAATATAAGAGGAGGAAAATATTCATAATACTGGAAAGCTGATGACAAAACTACTCCCTCCCCCTTTTTACCATTTTGAATGATGGTTTGAGATCTCGAAAATCTACCATGGATCGCCGTCATGTGCAAAGGTGTTTTCCCATCTTTACTCTGGAAAAGAAAAAAAACAACCCAGTGTTTACTTATGGCCGGTAATAGTAATCCACCAAAACTGACAAAAAAACCAAAAAAGGACATGATTTTACTTTTTTCTCTCCCCTTCACTCCTTCCTTTAAATTGTTTCTACGCACGTCTGCAAGACAGATGCTGGCAGTGACAAGTCAGCATGACATGGCAAGCTTTTCAAAAGAGCTGCTCTTAATCACTCTTCCAGCTGTGAGTGACAACTCAGTGATGCCCACTCACTCACACTTACGCCTTTAGGATAATCACTCTCAACAGGATGATAACAGTACAGAACTTCAGCAACAAGCCTATATCCAACTCTTCCCCTGCCCAAGTTTGAAACAAAACAATGCTTCTTTAAATTGTTTGTTTCTTGAAAGAAAATAGCTGTATTTACTATACAGGTTTACACATTATATTAGAAGACAACACATTAAAAAGCTCATGTGTTTCATGGAAATTTCTGTAAAATTATATTTGTAAGCAATTTATCATAAGCCACAAGTAATCCTACGGTATAACTATTCAACCATAATTGGTACTATACGTTTGACACACATATCAAATGTGCACTTAGTCATTCATCCAGTAAAGATGTCCTTCAAGTGGGCTAACAGTAATGCATAAAGGAATTTCAATTTCAAAGTGAAGTTCCCACTGACTGGAAAAGGGGAAACATAACCCCCATTTTTAAAAATGGAAAAAAGGAAGACCCAGGGAACTACAGGCCAGCCAGTCTCACCTCTGTGCCTGGGAAGGTCATGGAACAGATCCTCCTGGAAGCTATGCTAAGGCACAGGGAGGACAGGGAGGTGATTCGAGACAGCCAGCATGGCTTCACCAAGGGCAAGTCCTGCCTGACAAACCTAGTGGCCTTCTACGATGGAGTGACTACATCAGTGGACAAGGGAAGGGCAACAGATGTCATCTATCTGGACTTCTGTAAGGCCTTTGAGACTGTCCCTCACAACATCATTCTCTCTAAACTGGAGAGGTATGGATTTGATGGGTGGACTGTTCGGTGGATGAGAAATTGGTTGGATGGTCACATCCAGAGGGTAGTGGTCAACGGCTCAATGGCCAGATGGAAATCGGTGACAAGTGGTGTCCCGCAGGGGTCTGTACTGGGACCAGTACTCTTTAGTATCTTCATCAATGACACAGACAGTGGGATCGAGTGCACCCTCAGCAAGTTTGCAGAGGACACCAAACTGAGTGGAGTGGTTGACACGCCAGAGGGATGGGATGCCATCCAGAGGGACCTGGACAAGCCTGAGAAGTGGGCCCATGTGAACCTCATCAGATTCAACAAGGCCAGGTGCAAGGTCCTGCACCTGGGTCAGGCCAACTCCCAGTATCAATACAGGCTGGGGAACAAAGGGATTGAGAGCAGCCCTGCCAAGAAGGACTTGGGGGTACTGGTGGATGAAAAGCTGGACATGAGCCAGCAATGTGC
>NW_008796217.1:714672-780141 GCF_000699145.1 Aptenodytes forsteri
AGAGAGGTGGTGGATGCCCCATCCCTGGAAACATTCCAGGTCAGGTTGGACGGGGCTCTGAGTAACCTGATATAGTTGAAGATGTCCCTGCTCATTGCAGGGGGGTTGGACTAGATGACCTTTAAAGGTCCCTTCCAACCCAAACTATTCTGATTCTATGAATATCTACAGTGCCTCTCTCCAGTCTAACAGTCTGCAGGTTCCTTTGCAACCCAGGAATAACATAAGACGCAATTGTCTATCAACATACTAACATAGAACAGGTATAAAATTAAATGAAGATGATAATTTCCATGTTGAAGCTGAACTGCTACGTATAGGACTGCATTCAGAATTCCCTTCCTAGACATTGTCACTAGGGAAGGATATACAGAATCAGAACTAGTAGCCAAAGAGTTCTTTAAGCAATGGAACAGCAAGGCTCTATTTATTGAGCAAAGTACTGTCTCCTGAGATACCAGGAGGTTGGAGGTTGGACTGCATAAGCAAGGAGGTGTCTTCAAAACTTTTGCTTCAATTTCCATTTTTTATGCCTTTAAGGTCTTCTATCTAAATATTAAGTTAACTACATCTGACTGATTTTACGAGATCAGATAGGATCAGAGCACATGATAGAATAGCTACGGGCTAATAACTTTTGTTGTCTTCACTGAAACTCAATTAAGTGTGGTAATAGGAAAGAAATCACCCAAATCTCCTCTATCACTAGAGAAAACATATCCACAAAATACTTAAGATCATACAAAATTTGCTAAGAACAGTAATTGCTATTAGACAGAAAGAATTAACACACAGCAGAAGGTGTTCTATCAAGTGATTACTCAGATATTAACCGTGCTCAGACTACTGAGCTTTACTGAGGGTCAGGGGAAATGTGGGTCTATCATGTCACAGCATTCCTCCAAGTGAAATCTCCCCCTAGCAACAATATTTATGTTCTAGTATCACCAATGGAAGTAAAAAACTTTTTCTATTTAGGTCACTGAATTTTCAAGCAGCAAGGGGGCCCACAAAACAATTAATACTGTCCCATTATGTACTCATTTCAACATGTTCTTCCATGCATGGAAATCCTGAATAGTGAGGAGAGAGTGCTGCAGTAATGAGCAATACTTAACAGGATTCACTGTTCTACAGTACTATATGGACACTGACAAGGCTACAAAAACCAAGTATGAAATGATGTCCTCTGCCTACAGAGGTGATAAAAAGCATATAACATATTTCTACTGTTCCATTATCTTCTGCTACATATTTCCTTCTTGAGATGAGGCCAGCATCCACAGATATGCACAAGCACTTACCCTCCATCTGCCATCAAGAAAAAGAGTGTTTCCTTTTTGCTCTCTCCACTAGGTCATCCACAGCAGAAAGTGCTCTAATAGTACTGTCTAGTCTTTTGAAACTGAACAGGCTTGGTTTCAATAAATACTTAGTAAGAATGCTCTAAAAGCATCCCGTTTTAACTCTACAAATTATTCTTAGCTACACAACATATTCTAATTCAATTTCCCTTCGCTATTTGTTAGGGATTGTTCTTCTGATTAAATCCAAGATTTATCCTTATAGGCCTTTCCAGGGAAGCAGCAGTTGACTTGGAAACGATTTTCTTTTGCCCCAGTTCTTCCACTTTTCAAGAGTGCAAGTGGTAAGTTTTCATATACAAGGTAAGGCTGTTCACACCTTCAGGTGCAAATCCACAGGCCAAATTCAGTCATACTGGTATAAATCCACAGAAATGCTACTAACAGAATTACAAGAGACACATGTTGGTGTGGAAACGGGATAAATGCTGTTTTCAAGCTATAATTGCTTAAATCCCTACACAACCCTACTTGCTTAATTTTGCACTTAACAGTATTGATACTTACTAAATCAACACATTTTAATTACAGCCAACCTATAGCTAAAGCTAATAACCCTTTCCACTGTAAAGACATTTTATTCTGAAGCAGGTTAACTTCAGTAGCCAAATCTTTACTAAGCTCTTAGACTTCAGCTGAAATTCTCAGCTCTCTGATATGCTTCAGACTGCATTTCCCAGCCCCATCACTATCATGTTTCAGAAAAAAATGATTCTGTCATCTCAGAGTAAGCTTAAGGGAAAACCCCTGTTTACCTAAATCTTCTAAGGATTTTTTTTTTTTTTAAGTTACAGAAACTGACAAATCTATACTTTGGATCCCTTAACTTAAAATTGAATGGGAAGGAAGGCAACAATACATATCTCTGATGTTCAGAACAGCTTTTGTCACCTCCAGACAAAAGTTCACCCACATTATAAACTTCAAAGAATTCAGGAACTTTGCCAGTCACTTTGAAGATATTAGCCATTCTCTGCACAATTTCTAAGTTAACTTAGTGTTATAACTAACTAAATGTAGTCAGTATCTACAGCATATACCATATGTAAAACAAAGATTCTTATTTTCAGTTCAAACATAAAGATTACAGTAATCTTTAACAGTGTTTAATTACCCTAATAGAATGTTGGAAGTTTTTCATTTTCATTCCTAACCTACAATTAAGGTGCATTTGAAAATGAATAGCCAAAAACCCCCAACCACCATTACTTGCTGCACATCCTTCTGAAGTGAAGCCCTCCCCACTTCTTTCTTCGACATCAGAAATATGCACAAAGTCATGACCCGTTGCAACCCAGCATATAGGAAAAGAGTAATTCTTTGCTTGCTAATATTTATGTTTCTCTTGTTCTTATTTGTGTAAGTAACATATGTACATAATCATTAGTATATTTAACATTGTGGGATTATTTTCATGTCAGAACATACATTACTGAGAAATGATGTCTCAAGAATGTAGGACAGAAGTCAGCCCTGTAAGACTAAACCCTCAGTCATATCCATTCTGGGACGTTATGCAGAGCAGAAAGCTGGCAACAAAAATAAATGGACTGTGACCTGTGTATTTTAGCCCAAGTTGGTAATAAACCCTTTAGCACTGCTCCTTACTTCTCCAGGGCACTTTGGTGATGAATTTTTCCACAGCTGAGTTTAAGTACGTTTCCATTAAATGCTGCATGTTTAAATATATGTAAAAGTGAGCAGTAACATATATCTAAGATTTCTCCACAAATAGCTTATTTTTAAATTACTCCCAAATTTTCAGTGGGCTACAGATTTTGTACTAACAATAGATATAATCTGTATTTTAGAATTAGTTTGCTGAAAATCAGTGTGCATATCTTACATGAGCGAGCCACAAACCCCACGATTTTTAACAGAAATGTTAGCTATTCTAACATTCACCTCTTATCCAGATTGTGCTGAAATTCAGGCATAACTATTAAACAGATTATTTATTTATTTAAAGAAACAAAAGGATAGATAATTCTCTTCCTGCCACATGTGGGGAACAGTACAGGCAATTAGATATTTTGTAAGAGGAACACTTCAACTCTTCATTCCATATACCCGTTTCCCACTTTCCCCAGCCTGAAACCTGTCAAGACACCAGATACTGCCACTGAATATTTCTGAACACAGTTAAGTTTTCATTACTAGAGTAAAAAATCAGCTTAATACAAAACGGAAGGTCTCTCATCTCTCTCTCACCTCTCTCTCACATCTCAAGACTTTACCCTACACACTTGAAAAGAAAATAAGAGATATAGGTTATAGTTTGCTTTTATGTTTGTGTGGATTAGAAATTCTACCTACACTAAGACTGGATTCTAAGGAATATTCTGCAGCCAAAGACTTGTGACCAAGTAGAGATGTAAAACTTACACTGGCTCTGCTCACAAAGTTCTGCTGGAGTAATTAAAAAACCAGCTGTTTAAGACTTTTCATTGGCCTAATCTACTTATCTTTGGTTATAGTTTGCTTTTATGTTTGTGTGGATTAGAAATTCTACCTACACTAAGACTGGATTCTAAGGAATATTCTGCAGCCAAAGACTTGTGACCAAGTAGAGATGTAAAACTTACACTGGCTCTGCTCACAAAGTTCTGCTGGAGTAATTAAAAAACCAGCTGTTTAAGACTTTTCATTGGCCTAATCTACTTATCTTTGTATTTTTAATACACCCTTCACAACTCTCCCTTATTAATTAGATTTTAGGATCTTATGTTATCAGCTCTTCAATTGCTCCAGCAATTAGCCCGTTCATACACATTTCTCTGAAATATCCTTGATTTCGTTAATGCTGCTTATTTATAAGAAAAACATGTTCTTTTGCATTTTTCCATATGATTTGCTCTTACTCCTATGAATAGACTAGAGAAGACAAATTATGTGGAATTCTGACATTTAAATATAATCAAGATTGACCAGATAGCACAAAAGGGTAAAGAATAAAGATGACAATACTATTTACTGTATCCCATTGAGGTTTTCAGATTCAGATCAAGTTCCTTGAAGCAACATACTGGCTCATTTTTTCTATAGTACTTTTCACAGAAGTACTCTATCCATCAGTGGGAACTTATAAACGTTACTGTAACAATGATTTTGAAAAATTACCTCTGATAAAGATGGACTGCATCTTTAAGAGTGAATGGATGGCTTTGGATTCACCTACCTTCATATTTACATCTGCTCCATTACAGACCAAAAGCTCTAAACACAATGCTCCATGTGTTGATGCAGCAGCAAAGTGCAAAGGTGTAAACCCCTTCTCATTCATTTGATTTACATTAGCACCGCAATCTATGAGTTCATTCACTACAACATCTTGCCCGTTGTAGCAAGCTACGTGGAGAGGAGTATTTCCATAGGCATTTGGTTCGTTCATCTATCAGAGAAAAAAACCGAACAGGATTAGTTAGCAGGCAAAAACCTGTACTACTGCAGCATTGAATTACGACAAAGAAAAATCTCATGTCATGAGACTTCTCCTCCATTACATTTTGGAGCTCTTCAAAACCAGAAATTAAAAGCAAGTTCTCGATGTAGTACTTTGATCGAGAAGCGTGTACCAGGGAAGAGTATCATTACTTTACAAGTGAGCCAGCCTCCTCCCATTGTCTCCACACCAGTTTCCTGTATGCAGTATGCAACTTGACAGAACACATGTATGGAAAAAATGTTAACAGTGGCAATTTGCACAGGCAGTACAGACTAAGCACAGCACGGACCTCTATCATTTTTCAACAACATTTGCGGGTTTCCGTTAAAAACAGGGGTCAAAGGGACTTTTTTTTGGGAGGGGTGGGGTGTGTACAGAAGTAGAATTTGTTGTTGTGCACAACATGATACTGAATTCTGATCTACTTCTCAAGATAGAACTTTGGCAGGATTCTCCAGCCTTGTAAGACTAACATGTGATGCACAATGTAGATTTCTTACAGAGTTTCACAGTTTGTTGTTAACACACTTTCTATATGCAGGTACTGTAGTACTGTGCAGCCTTTTAATCTATTTTGCACTTCAATATTAATACGGCCTTCCTTACTGTAGTATTGAAGTTTCTCACAATTTTTAGTATTTCCCAAAACCTACATGGTCTAAGAAAGTCAGTAACATCTATATTTTACAAATAACTGAAGCAAAAGAGTTTAATTTCCTGCAGTTCAAAAAGGATTGTGTGGCAAAGCTAGGAACGGAATTCCTATTTCCTGAGTTCCAGTCCAATGAACTAAGAGTAAGAAATACCAAATGAACAAAAAAACCTACTAAATACAAATTTATTTCCAAATAATTGTGCAAAATCTGCAAGGCTCTTAAGTTATTTGGGAGAATGAGGTTTTAAAACAAAAAAAGCATGTGAATGGAAGATCCTTGGAAATGCTGTTCTCACTATATCATAACCTGCCTCTAAATAGTGTGCTGCAATACTAACAAGAGCATTTCAAACAACAAAAAAATATGTATCACTTTGTTTTATTCTTCCTTACATCAACTCCAAGATCTAGAAGATATTTGACTACACTGATCATCCCACTAGATGCTGCAGCATGTAAGGGTGTATATGATTTCTTGTCTTTGCATGTCACTTCAGCTCCATGGGCTACAAGTAATTTCACAACTTCAATATGACCTAAAAGAATAAAGACAAAAAGAATGAAGTTGCATTTTATATTAACCAGCACAAGTTTACAAACTTAGTAATTGTACAATTGTTATAACATGAACGAGACATTATCCATTTGGACCTGATCTGGAAAATAAAGAATTGTTCTTGTATTCTAATTGTATCATGAGCTATAAAAGCAACATAAAATATTCATCTCCAGAAGAGAGTATTTCCACATACCCCCTCCAATAATCATACTATTTATACTGCAAAAATAATCCTGTATACTAAAAAAATAATCTTGTCTTCTGCTTACACAGAAGGATTTTTTTTTGAAGATTTGAGAACTAGAGAGGTGAAATAACTTTGTAATTATTAAACATTTACTGCAAATTTCTGTTAACAACTTGAAAGAGAATGTGACTGTCAGTCTTCCACCTTCACCTCAACTGCAAACATGCCCATTATGGTTTTTAAGGCCTTCAGCATAAACTTCGAAAAAAATTACACAAACATGAAAACAAGAAAATATTCTATTTTTAAATAAAAATATATCCCCCCCCAATCCAACTTCCTTTACTTGCAAAGCCTTTAAAATGTTGACCCAAATCATACAGGATTTAACAAAGCTGTATTTTCAAAACTGACTCAGGCCTCTGAGGAACCATAGCCTTTTGAAAGCATCAACTATTCTCCTAAGTCACTGGGAGGAGAGTAAGAGTCGAGTGGGATCATGGGGAAGGGATGAGCTCGGGGAAGTTCCAGGTAAGAGGGTGGAAAAGGGAAGGGAGGGCGGGGAGCCCACCCTGAAGTAGCGGGCAGTCACTCTCATCACCAGCTTTGTGGCTGGGCCAGGGGCCCCAACACTGCACCGCTGCTGCGAAGGGCAACCAGCTTTCCCCTTCACCGTGCCCGCATGCTCCCCCTCTAGCTTGCACGCAGTTGTGACACTGCACGCTAAGAGAAAAGCTATGAAAAAGGGGTAACCCAAAAAATCTGTCATTCTTGCTCTGTTGTTAATTTAGCTGCCAAATGAGTCCATCACTGAAAACACACAGGTAATCATGACAAAGTCTGCAGAATAAAGGAGCAGACTTGAGTTAAATAGACCACAATACATTTAGTGCTTTACCTTTGTAACTGACCCATACAGACAGATGTGGGATTCTTTGTTTTACCTTTCAAGTGACACCCTTACCTTACTTAAAAAGTGGTGAGGGGCACAATGAATACGTCTGCTTATCCAGTCAGACATCTAAGTAAAAAGTATCAAATCCAGCCTTCAGTTTAAGTGCTTCATAAAAAGTGAGGATCTTTGCTTTTTCAATGACTAAGAGAATTTGCAAAAGTTTGATTCAAAGTGTCTACCCAAAGGAATACAGATAAAGCTATTTTGATAAACATTCGGTCACCATGATACCTGTTTTATGCTCATGCCCAGCAACATACAAAATGACATTTTACTAGCTATACTGATCAGAAACATAGTTTACCAGTGCAATGTGAAGTGCTGCAATATTTCACTTCTGAAGAAGAGAAAGAGAAATGTAAACACGATACTCATCTTCTGACCCAAATATAACAGGGACAAGAATGAAAACAAGCCCTACATGAGAGACAGAAGTATAGAAGATATTGAAAGCAGTGAAAGGATGAGAGACGCTGAACAGAACAGTGGCAGAAAAACTTTAAAGAGAAAAAAAACACCAAAAAATCCCTGACCTGCATTGAAAACGCAAGCAGCAATCAGTGGAAGACACTCAAACAGAAGAGCAAGGTACTTGAAGTGGGAAGCGCTGAGGAGCCATCCTGATACACTAATGAGGGCGACGCTAGCACGCAAGAATGAAAGTCCATTTTAGTCGCAGCATTGCAGCTGGACAGCAACGGAGCCGGGTGAAAAGCAGGAAGGAAGGGAAACAATGGATATAACCCTAGAAAGTTATTTATAGTACAGTGACGAAAAGCATAACTTCTTTTTTTATTCTATGGTCAGTTTTATACAGTGGAAAAGCTTTAAGGCTTTCTTCAAAGAATTGGAGCAGTGTAAAATGGCTCTAAATAGTGAGAGAGAATGTCACAGGTTTTTTTCCCTTGTTTGAAGACTTTCAAAAGCTTTTTCTACTCTACTGTCTGCAAGGATATTTAGGTTGATTGATGTCAGATAAATTACAGTTTTCCCACCCAAACATTGTTCATTAACAGTTTCCTGTTAATAGCCTATGAAATAGTACTGACTAAAATTGGAATAAACGTAGCTTATCTGAAAAATAGAAGACTTTTCTCTCATCTAGGTGAGCACAAGCCAGAAAACATCTCTGTCCTCTCACTGATGCTCGTCAGGTCTCTGCCATCTCATGCACAAGTTTCATTCAACAAAATTTTGCAAATAGTCACCTTGAGTAAGGTGGTTGGACAGCCTGTCACAGACATTGCTTTGCATATGTATGTAGATTACAAAATACTAATACAAAATATCGCAAAGAACATTGGATCAATAATGAAGATTGTTCTTTAACTTCTCTGTTTCAAGTACTGGTATCAGTACTTGAAGTACAATATCATACAGCTTCAAATTATAAGTTAGAGTATTAATGCTGTGATGATCACTTCATAGTTCACTGGCACATTCAAGTCTTTTTCTCTGAAGACAGTTCAACAGGGTCCTGTCGTTCTTTTTAGCATTTCACATATGGATTTCACAGCCTTATTTTACATTGCTATCAGATTATTTCAGACCTGTATTGTCAGGGACATAAGACTAATGTGAAAATGGCCTGAAACACAGAGTTGTGCAAAGACAACAGTTAATAACTCCATTTTTGTGTGAATCAAGGTGTTTGTGAGAAGATCACTCTTACAACCCTTGAGATCTTACGAACAAGCCCAATTTTGTAAATGTGCAGTTTTGCATTTGTAAAGACCAGAATTCTCAGTCCTTGGACCAAAGTACATTTCATACAACAAACAACTCAATTATCAACACCCAAAACTCAGGGTAAGGTTTTTGGCAACTGCATTTAAATACGTATTGCCCCACATGGTACTGCTCATTGTTTTGCTCAGTATGTAAGTTTAAAATTTTATTTCCACTTTTAAGTTACTGCTTCCATTTGCTCTTTCCTGGCAAGACTGGGAAACATCGCTTGGAAAAATGTAACAACTCCAAAGCAGTTATATAAGATACTCAATGCCACAGAATCACAGATGAGAAATATGTTTAATTAGCAACCTTAAGTCTGTTTTTAGGAACCACCCCCCACGCATACACATTACACAGCATTATGCCTATTTATAAGTAATTCTCTCATTCATCATAATGAGCATTAATACCAAGCTGCATATTGAGGGGCATTTTGCCTAAGACCAGACCTCCAAGGCAGAGTTATCCTAGACTTAGAGATATCAACATAATGAGTCCATGTAATTTCCTAGTTTATGTGTGTTTATTTTTTGGTTTGATAACAGATACAGTAAAATTAGTTTGTTTTACTCAGGGAAGGGGCAATATAGATATTACTCTCCTTGTACATTAACTTAAATGTTTGTCAAAAATAAAGGTGCTCCTTTATAAACCCTATATATAAAGGTTTTTACTGAGACAGTCATTCCAAGTAGTATTTTCCTCTTATAACTGGAACAAAAAGGTTCACATTTTTAGATCACCTCTGAAAAAACAAAAGCTGCCATAAATAATAGGACCCTGTTCTCTTCCTGACTGTTCTTCTCCTTAAGTTTTATAAGATGGTATCTTAGGCATATAGATATGTATTTTCTGAAGAATTTAAAATTTAGGAAAATGCAGATCATCAAAACATAACAGGAACAAAAAGTTACATATAATGAAGTCTTATTTCCCCATTTCATCTTCAAAGAAATTCCCAGGCATGCAGATTCATATAATACTGATGCTACTGCTTTTATTCTTCTCCCTTGGCTGGATAAAATTATGAAGCAATAAGCTAAAATACTGAGTAACAATCATGACCATGGAATCATCTCCACTGGCTTCTTCCTGAAATTGATACTGAAACTTAATTGTTCACTGCTCATAGACAACACACGTTGCATGTGTTCAAGGGCATTTTTAGACATTTTCTGGAAGTCAAAGAGGCATTATGTTTTTTGGCTTCTGAGCAGGTACAATATATTCTGCAATGACAAATACAATCTGCAGTTGCATGCGAATTACTTAGAAACAAAGCGATTAGCCAAAGCTAAGAAGTCTTTGTCAGTGTCAGCCTAGAACTCTTAATCTGCATTTTCTATGATTCACCTTTCAATGGTTTATATTGCTCATATTTTAAATGAAGCTTGAGATACAAAGCTCTACTGTTTATTATAGCTATGCTGAAGAAAACTGCCACTTAATAAAATGACAGTCTGATAAAAGGCAATGAAGTACATTACTCTGACAGTACTGCCAGTGCATTGATTAATACCATGAGAACAATAATTATCCACTCCTGGAATAAGAATGGCAAGGCAAGAATTTGGGAGTTTTAGAAATGGAATGTTATTCTTTTAAAATACAATCCCCGAGGTTGGTGTAACAATCCTCTGTTTCAGGTGCCACTTGTATTAATTGCTTACTTGCTATTTAGCATTATTGCAAAAGTTTTCACCTGCGATTAGACACCTGCTGATTGAGGAAGATAGTTCCTTCTTTTTAAAGAACAAAATTACTTACTTTTTCAACAAATTGATTTTTCTCACCACAAAAACACATTTACAAGGCAATTTGAAGTATACAATTAATGGTTTTCTGGCAGACACACAGATAACCTCAATGCTTACAACGTAAATATTTTTCCTAGAAATATATAAAATCACTAAACATTAGGTGATTTTTTTTTTTACTAAACATTAGGTGATTTTTTTTTTACTACCACAATAGTAATCAACTGAAATATGTACTTACCCATATATGCTGCCCAATGTATAGCTCGTCTGTCTTTCTTGTCAAATGCATTAATATTGGCCCCTCTAGACAAAAGTAAGCTGACCATCTGAGATAAACAGAAAGAAAAGAAATCCTCTATTCATAATGGAAAACTCTGCTTAAAGTTAGACAAAGAAAATAATAGGAGAAAACAAAAATATATGCATTTTCAAAGGATTTACATGTGTTGTTTTTTGACTATTCCATAAGCTTGAAAAAAACCTGGCTGCCCACCTTGGCAGCAATAATGAAGTGACTGTAAAGAACACAAAAGTCGTTGTCAACAAAACTATTTCCCAGTTAAATATGGCAAAGCTGTGGAATCTTTAAAATCTTCGGGCTATTACTAAGGGATTCACTAAAGGTAATCACTAAAAGCAAGCCTATTGACAATTTGTCTCCAATTACCTATGCACAATTAAAATGGGAATTTCTCAGCGGTCATTTTTCAGGGCTTGAAACCTAGCGAGTTAGAGCTTATTACATGTATTTCCTCCATATTTCAGTGACAACACATTCCATATGTTCACTATCTACTGAACAGAAAAATATCTTCTTTTTTCCATTTTAAATTTATCTATTACTGGTTTAACTCCACTGAACTCAGGCAAATTTACTTCTGTCTTAAGGTGAATGATGTAATAATCTTCCAACTAAATGACGTAACATGTATTTTCTACAACCATTTTGTACACAGATGCATACAAAAGACATTCAAAAAGCCTTGGAGTTTTCTGAGGTGATGGGAAACGTGATTTTAAACTGAGAAACTAAACATCAGAAACGTGAGGGACAGAACGAGTGGGAAACAAGCTAAGAAAGGTAGCTCTCACCTCAACATGTCCACTGAAGGCTGCATGATGCAATGCAGTTCTGCCTGCTCGATCAGACACATTTACGTTGCTTAGGAGAGGCACCAAAGCTTCAGCACATTTCACAGCTTTGTTTGCAGCTGCTATATGTAGGGGTGTCTGCCAGTTTTTATCACGAGCATTGACATCCGCTGAATGCTTTAACAACACCTGAACAGCATCCTGAAAGCATTTACAAAAAAACCAAGCCACTTAGTAAAGATTTGAAATGCCAGCCTTAAATCCAAGGACAGTATAATGGAATAGAACTATTTACAATTTGTTCTTTTGTCAACATTATCTTATGCTTTGGGATTTGTACTTTATCATAAATCCAGATTTGGGGATATTCTCAAGAACATGAGCAATATACTCCTTACAGGACTCAACTGAATCAATCATTTCCAGGTCTTTTATTCAGTTCCTTAAGCTGGCTGGCAAACTGTTTTGTCATCACAACTAACTTCCAAAGCTCAATAAACCTCCTTAGGATTTCTTCCATTGCTAAGGATTAGTGAAGTACTATGAACTTATAATAAATTTTCATTAATTTGCCAAGCAAAATTTTTAAGCTGTCGAAGTCTAGAAATGGCAAAGAGAAGAGCAGCTTATTAAATGTACATTTAGAGAACCACAGATAAAACAGAGCATGGTCACAAAAAGTTTCAACATACACTGTTGCAAAACTCCTGGAAACCATTTCAAGTTGTTGCACTGAATTCCATCACAAAAAGATTATTCATTTCCTTTTGTTAAAAGTACAAGCTGTGAAAATTTGACAAATAAGACTAATTCTTACAGCAAGATAAACAAATGCACATTAAAATATGTGCACACAATCAGAATGCATAAATCTGTTGGCAATATCAACATGACAATGAATACGACATTTTACATCAACTTCATGACCTTCCCATAATTCACTAATTGCTTTCAGTGACTGCCAACTCAAACAAATGGTTGGCACTTTGAACTTAAAACATGTTACCACAAGTAGTTACTGGAAATTTCAAATTACACTGTGGTACAATAGCTAGGTATTATTCTCAGCCAGGAGCAGAATGCTAAGTAACATTTGATTCTATTTATTACAATAAATTATATTCAAACCCCTCAAATTTCTTCTACTGTCAATAAAAAATAAAATAGGAACAAACATAAAAGTGAAAATACTGCATCACAGGCTTGGAATTTAAATGAGAAATGGAATAGCTTCTATTCTCTAAGAAACAAGCAGATTTAGCACTTTAAAAATCTAATAAATATTTTGAACTTTTGGTTTTTCTTAATATCTGGTTCAAAAAAGACATAATCAGAACAAGGAAATTTTGGAACAGCTATTACCCCTTTTGTAGAAGGAAGCACTGCATTAAAATAATTTCTTATATTTTTCTGCGCATATGCATTAATGAATTTCAAGAATTAGTGAATCTGCTTAGGGTTTCTTTCCTTTTTTTTTTTTTTTTTTAATTTGGGCAGTCTATATGGGCAAAGTACACACACAAATATAAAGGTCTGGAGCATGACAGTCTTGGCATGAAGTTGCTTGAACTTGCGCAGTTGACAGCTAAATCTGTAATTCCAGCTATTTTGCATGTTTCAATGTCCTTGTTCAATTGCAGCTGTCCTTGCTTCAAGAGTAAGTCCACATGTTTTACTGAAATCATTATCAAGAGGTTTTTTTCATTACAGCTTTTTTCATCTAACGCCTAAAAAACCAGGTAAGTCTGTCAAGCTGGAAAACAGTGCCTACATGTACCAACCACCTCTCCATCTACGTATGTGGGCTCCTATGACTTACCGTGTTTATAAACAGAAAATTCTGACAGGCACCTATCATTGCTTTTAGGGCAGACTGATTGGTTTACATGTTTCACGTGCCTTTGGTTAGTATTTTGTTTAAAATTTTCCACATTTCAAAAAATGACCATGGTTGCATTTCTTGAAGTTATCATTTAGGTCCAGTTTGTCTGCAGCACTCCTCTCTACAAGCATTACCGATATAAGGAGCTTTTACTGTCCCTCAGCTCTGAAGAATGCTATTTGGTGCTTCAGTCAGCTCTCAAAGGAGCAGCCTAAAAATACCTCAAGAAGAACAGATAGCATTTGGGAGTAAGGTGCCCTTGGAGATTCATTTTCAAACACTGTTTTGAATAACACAATCTCCACGTAACTTAGCTATTAATGCTAGTGACAAAATAATGCAATTTATCCAGGGAATTCAAAAGCAAAAACTGAAACAAAGCTTGTTTAGATAGTTCATGGAGCAAATACTTGAAGCTCAATGCTTGCCAAAACCAAAATATTCAATTCCATCTTTTCAAACAAAAATTTACACAGAATCTTTAAAAACCCTTTATTTTTGAGACATACTGAAATGAGCATTGATTTGACTCGGGATCTCAAAGGAGATAGTTTTGCATAAACTCTTCCACATAAGCTCAGCATTTCTCTGTTTGTTTTGATCTTCTACAGGCATTTAAAATTTTTATTAGGACATCAACAATAAAGGAACAATAACAAATTCATTTCTTACATTAATATATTCTCATAGTTGTGTCACTGGTAGGCTTCAAAAAAAACTTTCTACATATTTCATGTATAACTTTTGAAGTGATTTTCAATACTATTATTACTCATTAATTGCTTTTTTAAAAAAAGATGTTTTCAGGCCTTATAGAACGATTTATTTCTTCAATGCCTGACCAGACGAGCATGTGAAAAATGAAGAAATGCAAAGATTATACTGTAAAAGCTGTACTAAATCTTGTTTCATCTCTACTTCCCTCACGCTGAACCATTCTGGTTACCTTAAGAGAAGTAACCTGGACTTGAGAACACTGCATGCAGAATCCTCTCTGCTAGGGTAATGGCATTTGAGTAGAGAGCAAACCTGAGAACTGGATGTTTATTGTTTTCCCCTTTCTTCTTACTCAGGCATATGATATATATACTCTCCACATGTTAAACTGTTGCAAGTGTTTTGCAATACCAAACATTTGGAGTAGTTTCACTTTATAAAAACCGGACAAAGAACAAAAGGCAATTTGAGACATCTTATTTTAACACAAAGCAGTCAAAAAAAAAAAGCATACCTCACTACAAGATGCCACAGCTCTGTGTAAAGGAGTCAACCATTTGCTGTCTTTGGCATTAACTCTAGCTCCTGTAACAAAAAATAAGAAAAACAGAAATTTACAATATATTTACAGAAAGAGTTAAATATTTTCCAGTACAGAGATAGAACTATTGGAAGATACTTATTCTAGGCTCATTAACACAGCATGATGCCAAAAATGGAACAGGAGTCTTTTCTCCAGCTGAAGCCCACCCTTTGAGAAAATTCTTTTAACACTGCACCCATAATACTCTTCCATCAAAGTGTACTCATCTTTTTACACTAGGTAGTCCTCTATAATCTTTTCCAAAGGTACATAAAAGACTGTTGCGTATGAAAGACTGACTCCTTGCCTTCATTCAGCAATAAAAATCTCATACTTTCCCACTATAGTTGAAATTCTCCATTAAAACAGAGAAAGAGGCTACATTTATTCCCCATGCATCCAGTTTCCTTGTGGTTGGTGAGTCTGATGCCTAGGTATATGGAATGATGCTGCTTCTACTGGGAATTAGGGAATGAATCTTCTCTATTCCACCAGGTCACCTAGGCCACTTCAGGACCCCCTGGACCTCCCTTCATGATCAAGACTGTAACAACCACACCTCTCTGCTTCTAAAAGCATACCCGAGAAACAGCTGTCCCCAACTCCAGGAAAAAAGGTCGCACAGACATCTGGAAGGGACGTAAGCCTGGGTTTGGATTTTAATTTTTTTCTTGATAATAAAAGGAAAGGAGGATTTGGGGATTTTTTTTCCTGAAGGAAGCAACTGAACTACTTTCTAACTTCCATTGAACTTCAACAAAGAAAACTTAATGATTAAGCTTAATGATTTAATTTCTTACTGATATATACACACACATATATGTATACATGTATATATACACACATATATAACCTTACAGGTTTTTTTATACCTTGTGTGGAAATTTAGCCATGTTTATTTGAAAACTGCTGAGATTTTACAGAGATGTGATAGCTTAGACAAAATGTTACCTTTTTGAAAAAATAGTTCCACTCTGTTGGAAAGAGTTCATAGAGCAGTATTTGTTATCACACGGTAACATTAATGCTACATGGTCAGAGTTTATTAACTTCTCAGGCTAAACATTATATTGTTATGTCAGAACCAACTTAAATTTTTTCTATGCAAAGAATAGAAAAGGATGGAAGGCCAGTAAGACACAAAATGTCAAAGAGGCTGCCGGTCAGGATACCCAGCTGAGAGACAGGGTATTTTGATCCAAGCCTCCCAGACCTGCACCACCAAAAGAAGTCTCTCCCAGTCCAGCTGAACAACCTGACCAAGAAACTTAGGAGTCTGTAAAAAATCGTGGTTGCATATACTAAGCAAACCAAAGATCTGAAGTCAATTCTCTGAGTTAATCAGTTCCTAGTCAATCCACCCCTTTCAGGCTTAAGAACACAACATGGAAGCTGATGCTGGATCCAAACTCCCACTTTGACCCTAGGTCTTCCACGCGCCAGACAGAGTCTGAGGTCTAATTGCTGGCTACAATTTCAGGGATTTCCCTCTTTCCTTATCCAAATTTCAGAAGCTTTGGGTGTCATCCTATTTTCCAAGTTCAAAAGTTTTTGAAAAGTAAGTTTGAAGGAGTGGGAAGAAAGTGCAAGGCCATTTGAAGAAAACCCCCAAAACCTAACAAAAGTTTGAAAGACTTAATCTTACCATAAATTATCTTTTGTCAACCATCCTAAGGACCTAGTGTACCGCACTGTATCATGTACCACAACATAATGTACTGTATAAAATTCTGCATGGAACTCAAGCAAAAAAAGAATTTGAGGATTTTAAACGTCACCAGAAATGTCTTAGGATTTTTGGTAATCCTTCCCAAAAGACAGTAACTGAATGATCAGTAAGTGAGAATGTAATCAATATATTTCAAACATACCTGTAATTCTTGATTGTCTTCCAGGTTATTGTTAGCCACACACGAGACAAAAATAAGAGCCAAAATGGTACTCCAAGCTCCACCTTACTTCACATCTACAGCCAACAACCAAGGAATGAGAACTTTCAAAGTCTAACTGATTTCTATTTCTAATTTTAGGATACAATTGTCTTTGGTTTTAAAGGAATTAAGGGAGTTACTGGGTCACTAATCACTATCCCGATTTTTCTCAGGTGACGAAGCCTGAGATAGGAGAAGCACCATGCCCAGCAGAAGGGGAGAAATGCATGCTTCCACTGCAAGGAGGCGGCAGTTACCTAAGCTCTAGTGAAAATGGGCTTAGAGTCCAAGCCGTGTTTATGGGTTCAGCTAAGTCGTTCACTGACATTTCTGGTACTTTAACACACAGCCTAAAAATCGTATCAGAAGAGAGCAGGAATAAATACGAGAAGATACTGTACAAAAGGTTTTCCCAGTGGTAAGTTAATCAAACTCGCTAGGACTAAAAGAAAAGAATAGCTGAAAGCGTGTGTTATTTCTGGTAAGAAAGAAAATCAGCATTAGCCAAAGAAACGCCTAAGGAAATTTGAAGTGATACCTAAAAGTAACATGGTCCTCTCAAAAGAACAAAACCAACACAACAATATCTGCCTCCCCCAAGTGATCCTCCACCCAAAGAAGCAAGAAAGCCTACGTCTAGGACATCCCATAGTTAAATTAGTGTAATATGTAGACACTAAAGTAAGTTAACTTTTCAAATGGACAAAGAATTTGTAGATTCTCTAGCAAAAGGAAAAACAAAGTTGACTTTTGACAAAAGGTCTAAATCTCTGATGGACTGACTTAAGAGAGAACCACCAAGCTTGATTTTCCCCCCACAACAAATAACTCTTAAAGGAGTTCCAAAATTGTTAGATTGAAAGACAAAGTTTTTAAGTAATAATCAGAACAAGTGTACTACCAAAAAATGCATATGCACTCTAGACACACAAAACAAAATAGTATTTTAAATTAACATAGAGATACTACCCCCTTAAATTTCTCCAAGAAGACATGCTGCCAAGAATGATTTAAGTTTTGTAAAACAGCTTCTCCAAACAGCCTTGTATCTGAGGACATAATCCCCCTCTAACCTGTTCTTTACTCCCTAGCACATGATTTGGGGAAGTGTTCCTGTTCCTCCCTCCCCCTTCAGATGCTCTCCATGAGACATAAAGCTACCTCAAACCTATCATACTCCTACCATGCAACAGTGAGGAAGGTTACAGCCTTCATCCTCTGGGGTAAAGATGTACTCCAGATCACTGCAAACAACACCGCCGATGCAACATTATCTCTGTGCAGCTCAACCTGCTGACATGTTAACCAGGGCATGTCTCACAGTTCAAATGCCTTCAAATGCCAGTTATGCAGCAGTTTGCTCTTTCAAAACATGGTGCAGCGTACCTCAATCCCCAATTTGTAAAAACAAACAAACCCCCCCCAAAACCCACCACCACACTGGATCTTCCAGACTTCAGGGGCCTGATCTTAACATGTTTATTAAAACTGCTCAAATATTTCATTTGTTTAATGTTAAATTTCTTGTATTTCAATTCCTTTAGCGCCATAGAGCTTGCAGGAAAAGGATTTAGGGGCTTGCCAGAGATATCAAATACAATAGTGCAACACAAATACCCATCATCTTTGCTTGAACTTAAGAACTGATTATGTAAATGACACTCCCCTAAAACTGCACCTTCCAAACAAACCAACTTATTCTTCCATGTTGGTGCACTAAACCAAAATATTAAACAAGATCTTCCCTTTCATTACCAACTTTTCTAGTTCAGCCTAGTAAGTTTACACATCTAGGCAAATATGAAAGCATGATTTTTGCCCTGCAAAAAGGGAGGAAGGGCGCACGGGGGGAGGGAGGGAAGAGAGAAGTATTACATATTTTTCTTCCCTCCTCCTTGAATCTTACATTTCATTTTGCAAAGTTGCATTCACAAGACTAACAATTAGAAAGGCATGTTTTATTTAATAAATCTACTACAGAAGCTATGGAAAAACTCAGTGATGCTTACTTTCAGCAAATTTATATTCCAAGAGACATATACATGCACTGAATTACAGAACGATCCTGGAAGCTTTCGTTACATCAGTCCATATCTGGTAATTGCACATTTAAATGTGCTATTTGCCACCAATACCTTGACGTATGTTTCTGCAATCCAGTTGCTACTTCATTGGTGTCAATATCCTTACATTCGAATAAGAGCTAGCATCTCAACCATCTCTTGAAGAGATAGGCAATGAATGACTGGGCAGGAAATGCTGCAAGGAACAGCCACGCACCTCCTCCTTCATCCATGAAGTGCCATGTAACTATATACAGCCATGTCTCAGCACATCACCTCTACGTTCCTCTCGTAAGAACTTTTTCTGTGACTCTCTTCCCGAGCTACTCTGCACCAGAACTCTTCCTATTTGTAAATGTCCTCGGAAGACTAATGAATGCAGCGGCTACATTACTTACGCATCACTAGTTGGAAGTCGATTCAGAAAAGAAATACAACAGAACTGACAAGACATTTTCATCTTTGCTCAGTACTGACTTAAGTACTGAGTTGCCTTCCACTGTTCTGTTTGTAGTCTGTATTTTTAGACTGTCAAGGATGGTATTTTCCTTTGTTATTGTAAAAGATGTGCTAGCAATTGAACAATATCATAGTATAAGAAAATAAAGCAAAAGTGTTTTCATTCACATACGCAATACAGACACCTGATGTTCAGTATTTGAAGCTCTGAAATGTTTATTTAGGAGTAAAAGATGTAAATAAGATCTTTAGATTGCATTTAAAAAAAGCTAACAAACTTTGTTTTAACAACTAGTATACTGAAATAATTTTAGGAATGATCTTTGCAGAAATTAGGAAGATCCCAGGTATAAATTGCTGAGAATAACCAGCAGTCCTACTGTAATTAGATTCTATTTAATTATTTTCCTAAGGGCTAGTATTAGCTTCAGAAGTTTTTCCTTTTTAAATGATCCACTTTTTATCTAGAGAAGATGACCATGGAAGTACTTAAAGTGGCAAGCAGAAATTCTCAGACTACACTGGGGAATGAACAGATGGAGAAGAAAACTTTTCCTTAGATAGAAAAATATGTGAACATTCAGGAGGAGATACAGAAAAAGTTTGCAAAGTAAAAGAAGATTTGAGATATGAATTGAAGCAATCAGTAATAGAAATCTAGGGTAAATTCCTATTGAAAACTTGGATACTTAGAAAATTATTGCTGCAAAAATAATGAGCAAGACCTTATTGAGAGAAAGCTTCTTCCTATTTATAAACTAAATGCATAGTAGAGGACCTATAGAATAGCGAAAAAAACATCTGAGAGGGACAGGACTGGAATATCTTTTGAGCAGCCACAATGATGCTTCAACAGTTTTTATTTTTATTGTTTTAAAAAAAAAAAACAAACAAAACACACCACCAAACACCAAACCAAAAAACACATGGAGATACACTAGCCACAAAAGGGAGAAAAACCATAGTCAAGTCAAAGCTATCCTCCAGAACTTCGCTGCCTTGTCAATATAAGAAGTCCATTTCCTTTCAGAAAGAAAGCTTCATAGTTTCTGCCACATCTCAGCCACCACGTCCTCAAGCTTCAGAGAGCAACACAAGGTTCTCAGACTCCTTAAGCTACTGAACACTTCTACCTTTTCATAAGTCAGCTTCATTTTCTCTCTCAAAGAGCGTCAGAGCTACTTTCTTCACAGCAACTGACTATTACTGCTGCCAGAGGGAAGTTAAGACAGCTCGAAAAAGGAAACGGCGGCCAACATCATTGTTAAGAGGAAGCGGCCGAAAGATACAGCCAGTGTAAAAGGAGCCCCTGTGAAACGCCTTCAGCTTGTGGGTACATCTGCAATCCAAACAAAAGGGAGCTTCATGCAGCTGACATTTTTGCAGCGATAGCCTTTCAACAGCTGAGCTGTGTGACCGTCATTGCATGGACTTTTAATACTTGCATAGCTTCACAATTGGATGAAACAAACACAGGTAGAGTGGAGTAATGTTGGAGGGTCTTTACTGTCCTCCAAAATCTGTTATTACTGTAAGGATAGTTTTCCAGCGTCAGCACGATTCTTACATTTTCCAGCTGACCCAGGGGACAGCACAACAAAAACTCGTGGGCTGCCAAACCTTAATGAGATTTGAGTTTGACCACACACTCATGTACGCTGAGCTCCATGCAGTGAAAATTTTGAGTTAAACAAACAGAAATGTGTTGTGTTAGTATTTAAGTATCAATGCAATATAGTAACTAAATCTATTTAAAAGAAAACAACAGCTAATTCAGATGTTTATTTTCATGAATTACGTTGATTTCAGTGAAAGCAGTAATAGTCTGCATGGTATTTTAAAGAAAACACATGAAAAAAGTTACTAATCAAAAGAACACATTCTGGGATCACACTAATCTGTCCTGCTCCTCACACGTCACTTGGCTGCAGAATAGACTCTGATGGCATTAAAAAAAGCATAGCACAAACAGAGAGAATGGTTTTTTATAAAGCAAGAACCCTCTCCAGAACAGTTCACATGCAGGACTTAACTGAAAGCAGGGTTTGATTTTTTTAATCAGGACTTCTTGGAAAGAACAAAAAGTTGGATGTTCAGTAAATTGACTTAATTGTTTTACTTTTCTACTTCTCAGTAGTTTGCCAACAAGTATTTACACAATTAAAGTCAGTGCAATTATGCAAAGTAGACGGATGTATTTGTGCACCAGGATGCAGAGTTGTACATACATCATAAAAATACAACCGTGATGGGTGTTACCACTCTTCACAGAGTAATACAAAAAAGAAAATGCTTCTAAAATTATGATTCTCAAATGACTAAAATATAAGCTTCTGTTCCATCATTCTGTATACTATAAACAACCATTTTTATGCCTCTTTTATTTACTGTTCACCTCCTTACCTAACAAATTTAGGAATGCTAATTGCTTATCTAGCTACAATCTAACAGGGAGAGATGATTTGAATATTTAGACTTCAACAGATGACAGTGCTATGACAATTTGCTGGCAAGATGTTCACAACCTCAGGGGACAAGTTTATTAGTGTTCAGTGAAGCACTGTATCAAGATAAAAAAACCAAAAGGCAATCTAAATGTCCAGCCCCAAACTGGAGTCACTGAAGCAATTTTCTTTGCTGTTCAGAGTCTGTATCCAAACCATCAGCTTCAGGTCCCTTGCCCAGGCGAAAGACTACAATAGGAGAGGTCACAGAGCAACCCTGAGGTTTGGTGAGAAAATATCTGAAGAATTCAAAAACTAAGTAAGCATGCTTGTAAGACTGAGAACTTATTCCACAAAAGTCTGCAAATAGGCTGAATCGGTTATATCTTCAGAATGTGCAATATGGGTTGCTTAGGTCTACAACAAAGGAATATAAAGATACTGTAACAGCAACGTATGATCAAAAACACATAACTTGAAAGCAACGTGGATGCCCTGGAGGGGGATGCAAAAGACATTCTAATCAAATTAAAAACCCCTATGTCTAGGTAACATACGATACACACTTTAACTAGGAATACGGAATAATGAGAAAGAATCAGGTAAGAGCCACTGAGTAGTGGAAAAATTAATGCTGACTTCAGTAATTTTGAGGTCCAGTTTGAAGAAAGAATAAAAAAGTCAAAGCAAACAGTCTTCGTAGGATAGCTTGCACAGCAGGAAAACTGTAAAGTGGTTCCTAATAACATTCCAGCAGAACTACATTAGAGGACATTACAAGTTGCAAAGCCAAGCTCCCACAAGGTGAGAAACGCTAGGATGAAAGTAGTCTACACTACTTCAGTCCCTTGTGCAAATATATTACAATAGGTCAATTAAAGCCACATACAAATTTTTTACATGCAAATTTACTGCACAGAGGAGATCGTTGTTCAGAAATGTTATTTATTCAACAAACTATTTTCTCATTGTTCGAAAAGAGCTCTTGCAACACGGCAAGCATTCTTCAAACCTTGCTGTGGCAACAGATGTTCTTTATTTGCTCCCTAATGCTCATCTATTATGACAAAATGTAACATTATACATCTGTCTCAAAGGAGAGATTTGATTTCCAGCTGAAACACAATAGATGAATTTTCTGTATCTTTATGAAGTGGAGAGGATAAATACACTTAACCTCTGTTCCCCATCTTCCAATTAAGAGAGTTAAAAGAAAAATCTTGGCTTGTGCATTTTGAGACACCTAGACCTGATTTCTCAGAGAAGTAGCTGGTGCAGCACTTCAGATACAGCTGTGAGCACTCACACTTCACAGACCACAAAGATTTCAAATCCAGCATTCAGAAATAAGGAAGACTAAATTGGTGACTACTTTTTAAAGAGTCTGGTTTAAGCTGCTTGCCTAAAACCACAGCTTGCAGGCAGGTAGTATACAGATTAGTGCCCAAGTACAGCACAGCCCTTCAAACTGAACAGCCGTAACACGAAGACATCGCTTTCTCAACCTGCAATGAATGCCCCTCTTCATTCGCTTACAAATGCATCAACAACTGGCATCTGGTCCTCCTTCACTGTACCACCCCAATTCGTTCCCAGCACAGCCCGTCCTTGCAAAATTCATGAGGCCGTGCTTCTACAGCAAGGCACAAACATGTAATTGAAGTCCACAGCATAGCACATGAGCACAGCAAGGTTAGACTGATATTGCCTATACATTCCACAGCTTTCGAAGCTTTTGATTTTGCAACTATTTAATGCATTGTTTGTGTAAGTAAATCTTGATTTTCATTAAATAAATGTTATCTGAGACACATCAATGCCTCCCAGTCTTCCTGAACAATTTGCAGACACAGCAGCACCCCACAACCTCTCCTCCACGCAACAGCTCAACTTTGGACTATTTGTACAGCCCTAATTCTTAGTTCTTCACTTCCCTCCTTTGTTCTCCAATTTTTCTTACACTTACCCCCAGGCTATGTGTCCAAATAGCATGACTAACCTTTCTTCCCCTAATGCCATTCCCCAGTCAGGATCTTGTTTCATTAATATCTGAACTAGAATCTCTCTCCTTCCATAAGCCCTTTGCCTGAGAGAGAGATATGTTCTTCAATCACAGTGCTGGTAACTGGACTCTAGTTCACCCAAAACAGTCAGAAGCCTCACTCCCAGAAGAAGCTGACTACAACTTTGTGAAGTTTATAACATGGTTAGTTGTTTTGGGGTTTTGTCTGGTTTTGTTTTAATCACTGTGAAAACCCAAACAAAAAGAAATATCCTTGCCAAATCCAAGGTCCCTTTTCAGAAGAAAGGGGTCATTATATATTTTCAAGAGACACCAGAACTTGTTTTTTTCTTGATAGGGAAAAACAGCACCTTCTCAGCAATACAGGTGAACTTTTCTGGACAAATTATCACTATAGAATATTTCAATGAGAGAGATATATATAAAATAGACATAATGTGATATTAATTAATTATAAGTATATATAATTATATAGAGAGAGTACATATAATATATATACTGAGAAGATTATACATTGCTATATTATCACAAATTAAATTGTGCCTGGTAATTTCAATTGAAAGTCTGGAAGTGACTCCTACAATCTTAACAGTGACATTTCCTTAAAGCAAAATTTGTTATTAAAGGTTGATGGGGAGGGTGGGGGTGTGTGTGGAAATAGTCAGCTTTGCACAGCTAAGGTGTGCCATTAAGCAGACAGGAGATTAAAGTAGTTCTATGGGACCTCTACAAGTTTTAATCTTTCTATTTAACTTTAAAGCTCCATATCATTAATTCAGCCTCAAGCCACCTGATGGTTAGATTTGTCCAAGATCAAAGACAACCAATTCAGTATCTCAGTCATGAAGTTTTGCTTTCAGGTTTTTGGTTTAGTTTCTTGGTTTTATACCTTTTTTTCTTTTTTTCTTTTTTTTTTTTTAAAGATGGACGTACACTGTTTTACAGAACTTGCACTTTGTCTTAGCACAAATAAACAGCAAAAAAGACAAGAGATTTTAAAATTTTCAGCTGATCCTAATTATATTCTGTGCATTTAAGCCAACAGCAAAGGATACTTAAAAATAATATAACCAACTCGGGATGCCATCTTCTATGTTCAACTTTAATTGTTTTTCTGAAGGCCATTTCAGAACCAAAGCAATGCTGCTAACATCTACCTATAACATATACACTATTACTTCTTTAAACTGGAGTTAAACTACTTAAAGCTGATCAAGCTACAAATAAAAAAAAGCTGTAACTGAGAAAGCTTTCTACAAAGAAATATTTTAGAGCAGAACTACACAGTACTATAACACTGACAAGTCTGGAAACCAAAATTTCAGTACAAATATCTTTAATTTCTAGTACATTAAATATCTCTATGAAAGCTACACAGACTAAGATGTACATAAATATTTCTTTGGATGTGCACAGTTATTTTTTTTTTCCATTAACAGGAACAGAACATACCAGATAAAATAAGTAGTTCAATAATTTCTGCATCTCCCAGATAGGCAGCAGCATGTAAAGGGGTCCTTTTCTCATTATCCTGTGGTAAGAGGGGGGAAAAAAGGTTTTATTTAAAATAAAAAACTACGTTTTAGCATTCTGCATGATTTATGAAAAAAACACTGCATAAAAGTGCATCTTCCAAATATTGTACATTTTATATTTTAGAAAACATAATTACTCTAAAGACGTTAGTCACATTTACTAAGACAAGCATGCTTCTCCCTAAGGAACTCTTAATACCTACATAGTCAGCTAGTGTTTTCCTGACATACACAGACTGACAGATGCTCATCACATCTTTAGATTAACCCATCAGTTAGAAATCACCATTCACTTGTCTCCAGAGACAGGAACTTGAGGCTGTCCTACACAGTTAAAAACGGTGTGTCACCTTCATGTGCAACAATTAGTGAGAAACATTTTCTTTGGAAAGTTTCAAGTTGGTTTCAGCAGGTTTTTTAAAATAGAAAATAGAAAAGAAGCTGGAATCAGTAGGGGCAAAAATACTGAAATCCAATTTCAACTGTTTTGTTTATGTAAATAAGCAAAGAAAAGGTAGAGATGCAATTTATTTTGCAGAAAACACTCTGCAAAAGTGGAGGATGCAAGTAAGACCCAGCACTTTTGAATAGTTCAGGCTGATCTAAGGTCCTTTTGAAGGTACAAGTAAGAGAACTTACTTAGCCATACACAATATATACTGATGGAGATTCACTTTTGAAAGACTAGCACAAAATATTTCTCAACTCTTTCAGGATCAGTGCCAATTTCCCTGCACCAGTTTATAGCTTAATCAGAAAAATAAGATCACTTTTACATCACAGTGAGTGATAAAAATGAACAAGAACCAGCCAGTTTGCTCTCTGAGGGAAGGCCGCTGAGAAATCAGAAAAGAGACAGGTCATCAGTCGGCATCCTGGTTCTGGCCTAAGCTCTGCTTAGATGTCTAGATCTTTTTAGTAGTGTTTCAAATACACCAGCGGTGAGGGATCAAGATTATAAGCAGCAAGAAATTTTAAGTCGCAAGCCATTTCCATTAATTCAACTGTCATGTCACAACTATGGTAAAATTAATGCACATTTTAATTGGCATTTTATTGTGAAAAGCATTCCTCTCCCTTGCCAAAATAACCTTATTCAGTGAATCCCTACTTGAGAGCTAGCCGCGTACAAGAAGAAAATTAAAGTTCATGGCAGGAGAGATCTGATAGCAAAACTAGAGCTGGGACTCAAGAATTCACTTACAAAACATAAAAGACAGTTTCAGAACTTAGAACACTTCAACCCTACCCAAGACACCACCACCACCCACACACACACAACCCCCCGCCCCAACCAACCTACTCCCTGTTTAGTCCCTGCTCGGAAAAAGCCGGTTACACAGTCACCATCTTATCAATGTTTCCTAAGATAATTTTTTGAATTACACACAAGTAATTCCAAATTGAGCAGTGCAAAGCTGACACTGATGCACCCTGAATAAGGAATCAATACTACTTATCACTAACACCACATAATGCCTCACAGTACCAATTACTTGCCAGTATGCCTCAACGACAGGTTACACATTTATGACAAAAAGACAGCCCCTGGCACCAAGGACTTGCCATCTAGGGGGGGGGGGGGGGGGGGAAACAACCCCCACACCAAAAAAACCCCAAAACCCAAACCAGACAGACAGGAAGCACAAGGGAAAAAGTAATACACATGTTAAACTTGCTTCCCCAGCCCAAGGCAGAAAACACCAGCCAGCAATGAAAATCAGTTTCCATTCCTCCAGTCAGGAGGAGCGGAGCTACTATAGCTAGCTAGTATTTTGCAACCCCATTTAACCCTTTCTGATAATGCTAAAGAGCTTATAACCTACAGATTAAGGAACACAGAAAAATAAGTATGATATTATGCTGTCTGCAATTTCACTGTTGAATTAGAGAAAATGGGCCATGAGTATGTCCTTCTGTAGAGGCAGTATTCACTCAGGAACACAAGCAAAAACTGCATTCCCCACTTAAAGGGCAAAACTCATTATTATCAAAATTTTCATCACATTTGTTGTGGTGTTGGTTTGTTTGGGGTTTTTTTGTTGTTTTGGTTTTTAACATCTCAGTGACAGAAGTCATGCAAGTAACCAATCTGATATAATCAATCAGAAATCTTCCAATAAAATGGTGGAGAGAAGGGAGCTGTTTGTCTAGAAGAATGCTAATCACCAAACTCCAAATATATTTTCCTGAAACATCCAAAACATGGTCCAAATTTCCGATAAATTCAAGCCATGCTTCTCCAAAAATCCAACCTTTACTAATGGGTACTGTTGAGTATCCTGAAACCACCAAGATACAAACATGAAAGCAGCTCTAACACAAGCAACATTTCCACTCCAGCGCTCCTATGTTTCCAAGCTGTGTGTTTCCAGTCATGCAAATATTTCAGTTTTGCTGCTCTCAAGCTGACAGCTTGAAAATACTCAAAAGCCCAACTCCCAGTTCTGCAGCAGGGAGCACAAACTGGGAGGGTACCTATGCAGGAGGCTGGTGGAGACTTCCCTGCTCTACAGCACCAGAGCAGCCCTGCTGGGATGCTCATGGCTTGTCATCTTCTGGGTCAACTCCAGAGCTTGGTATTTCAACAATCCCAAGCCCCAGGGTCTCTATCAACCACAAGTATTCTGCATGCTGAGAGTGCTTTGACAGAAGCCCTGACTTCCCCCCCGCCCAGTTTCACAGCTGGCACTATTTGATGCTTCCAAACAATTTTTTTTTTTAATTTAACTTCTCTGTGAGAAAGTTTTTGGTTTAGTATTTAGAAACTTGTTTTTCAGAACTTCTCACAAAAGCAGAAATGCTGCATTCACAGCAAGTATTCATCAGTATGCAGAAGTCTTTGCTTCCATCAAAAGAAAATTCTAATTTTGTTCCATCTGAAGTCTTACATTTTATTGGTGCATTTTAATAAATGAAATCTGAGTACAATTAAAGAGAATTCTGTATTTAATGCTACTAAAGTACTGCTATACAGATCAACTATTTTTTATTAAAAAACAGTAATAATTTGATGAACAAATTTCATCTGCAAATACAAACTACTGCATGTAAAGCATTACAGTAAATAACACTAATCAAACTTCCAGTTTTAACAAGCAACTTGGGAAGCAGACATCTTGCAGCACTGGTATGTCATACTAATAAATACTGGCCCTAGTATTGTTCCTTTAATTTCATAAACTTGAATGACACTAAAAAACATTTCAAGCAAGAAGGGGTTTTGCACATAAAAGTCACTGTTACACAGAATGTAAAAATCTAACACAGTTGGTACTATTTAATTCCAAATATCGCAGTATTACTGCAGTATTTGACAATACAGAAAAGCAAGTGTTGTGCCATCTTCATTTTCCAATTCAAAAATCTGCAAGGCAAATGGGACTATTACAACTCTAAATCAGCTGTACTGTTAGTAAGGAAACATGTCACACTAATTGCATTAGGCAGGTTTTACATAGTTGAAAGACAATGTTGGTATTCCAGTAGAAACAACAAAGAAACTTATATTCCTAATATGAAACTCCAAAGTTTCATTCCAGATATTGGTCAATGCTGTCAACAAACTAAAAAGCAATAAAAGGGCTCAGTCCTTAAGGAATCAGTTTTCAGAATGACAGTTCTGTGTCACAAAAACGCCAACATCATATTTATATGTGCCTTTGAATTGCATTACATGAAAAACCTATAGTACTTCCATTTCTCAAGTTTCCCAAACATTTCATCTACGCAGGAGTTTCTATAAGGATTATGACATGAAAAATGCATAGGAGAGGGCCTTATGACCCGTTAAAACCAAATTTGGAATAAAGTGACACATATAGTGGTGCTACAAGCTTCTTCATAACTCCCCTAGAACAAGGGTAATGCCACCTTTGTTTCATTTTACCTAAAACATAGGCTTTAATTGTTTCGCTGGTTATTTCATGGATCAAAACTTCTACAATGGACAAATCTATGGCTAATTAAACATGCAGCATTCAAATCTCTCTCTTTTTAAAGTAGTAAGTATCCTTTGAGATATAACAATTTATTCCTGGTTTGGGTTCTATCTCAGCAACTGATTTAGAATAACTACATACAACTACAGAGTTTTAAGGAGCTAGATGCCTTAAAGGCAGATCTCTTATCCCATACATATCCAGTAAGACTGCCGTAACCTGACTATGGCTTCCCCAAGAGAATATAACTTCAATCTGCCCTTCAAATAGTTCAACATCTACTGATCTGAAATCTTTGAATTAAAGTATTTTTTGGAAAAGCATGAATGCAAGTTCCCCCTTCATAAAAACTCTTTATCCTATCTGCTCTTCAAAACCAAATTTTGCAGTAACACTTTAAAATACTCTCAGCATTTTGTGATCACACTTACAAAATATCATTTAATACATGTTTTCTGCTGTATCACTTATCAGCTGTCTGCTTCAATACCATCTGTTCCTGGCAGAAATCAACTCTAAATACACAATCATAAATCTTGAAAGAGTTTCAACTCCAACATACCTTGTAATAGCTTTAATAAACATTCCTTGTAAGTGAAACTATTTTTAAATATAACACTTCACTTAGTGTACTCTTCAGTTAGGTCAGAGAGATAGGACTATTCAACCAGCATGATTTGTAACTCCTGGGTTCACAGATAATGTATAAGAACATGACTACAAAATATTTTTAATTCTTTGATAGTGTTCAATACCACAGAGGTCTCTCCCAGTGTGACGTCCCAGTGCTACACTTAGGAGTCACTAGAACATTGAATTTTATTTGCAGATTTTCTTCAGTTAGGTTAGAGAGATAGGACTATTCAACCAGCATGATTTGTAACTCCTGGGTTCACAGATAATGTATAAGAACATGACTACAAAATATTTTTAATTCTTTGATAGTGTTCAATACCACAGAGGTCTCTCCCAGTGTGACGTCCCAGTGCTACACTTAGGAGTCACTAGAACATTGAATTTTATTTGCAGATTTTGCTACAGTTTTTAGAATTATCATTTTGTAAGGTAGAATAACTGTCTATTCTAAATAAATCTTTTGTTCCTCAACACAAAAAAGAACACATTTAAATACTTGGCTTTTACGTTCCAATTTTAAACTTCATGAAAGTTTAGTTTAGGTACATAATTCTATAATTGAGGCCATTAGCTCTTTGGAAGTATGTCCAACCACAAAGTGGTATCTTAAAAACACATAACTAGAACTTGAAAGTTAGTTGTATTATTGTCAACTGAAAGTAGAAGAAAAAGATTAAGTGTTTGTCCTGGTTTTGGCTGGGATAGAGTTAATTTTCTTCCTAGTAGATGGTATAGTGCTGTGTTTTGGACTTAGCATGAGAATAATGTGATAACACACTGGTGTTTTTAGTATAAAACTGCTTGGCAACAACTAAGTCAAGGACTTTTCAGCTTCCCATACTCTGCCAGCGAGGAGGTGCATGAGAAGCTGGGAGGGAGACAGCCAGGACAGCTGACCCAAACTGGCCAAAGGGATATTCCATACGGTATGACGTCATGCTCAGTATATAAGCTGGAGGGAATTGGCCAGGGGGCACCGACCGCTGCTCAGGGACTGACTGGGCATCAGTTGGCAGGTGGTGAGTGGTTGCATCACTTGTTTGTTCCACCCCGCCTTCCCCCCCAGGGTTTTGTTTCTTTCTCTCTCTTCTTGTTTTACTTTCCATTACAATTTTTTATTACTACTATTATTTCAAGTATTAAACTGTTCTTATCTCAACCCACGAGTTTTCTTACTTTTGCTCTTCCGATTCTCTCCCCCATCCCACTAGGGGGGAGGGGAGGGTGAGCGAGCAGCTGTGTGGTGCTCCGTTGCCGACTGCAGTTAAACCACAACAGTATTAGGCTTTCAAAATTTGTAAAACTGTATTAAACTTTCACTAATAAGACTTTATCACTACCCACTACATTTCAGGACATATCCTCTTCATGCCATCTATTAGGACAGCGCAAATCTAGACTTCCAAGCAATGACAAAAAACTGACAAGGAATCTTTGCCCTGTTGCTCATTACGACAGCAGTAACCAATTACTCAAGAGACCTTGTCTTGTAGGAGAAAATAAGTGTCTTTAGCAACGAGGGTCACTTCAGCCATAACCTGCTAAACCCCAGTGTTGTTTCTAGTTAAGATCTTCAGTACCAATTTAATAGTGCATGCTCTTTGACTTGATTCTAGATAATAATAACAACTGTCACACAGTGGATTAAACCACTAAATCATTTACTTGTGAGTGCTACTGTAGCTTGTGGAGACATTAAAAAATTAAGTGGCAGTGGTAGGTATACAGAAGAAAATAAAAGGTAAGTCAGAAAAGAACTACAAAGCAACCTGGAAAAAGGCCACAACAGCACCATTTTAGGAAAGACCAAGAGTTTATACAAACATATAAATGTCACCTGTGGATTAAACCACTAAATCATTTACTTGTGAGTGCTACTGTAGCTTGTGGAGACATTAAAAAATTAAGTGGCAGTGGTAGGTATACAGAAGAAAATAAAAGGTAAGTCAGAAAAGAACTACAAAGCAACCTGGAAAAAGGCCACAACAGCACCATTTTAGGAAAGACCAAGAGTTTATACAAACATATAAATGTCACTCTAAGCATGCACGTTCCTCAAGAGCACAAGCTCACAATTTTCTCAATTGCCACAAGAATTAAAAAAATTTAAAAATCCCATAACAAGGTAATTTTTAGTGGATCTACATTGACACACAAAGCAACCAACAAGTACAGTACTTTTAGGATGTTAGAAGACTCTTAGCTACATAACTGCAAAGGAGACACTAACTCTCCTCTCCAAAATTTGATTTTCCAAATCAAAATCAAATGCTCAGCAACTGCAAATGGACAAACCATAGAGCTGTTCAGGTTTTGCATATGGGCATATTTCAGAAACAGGACAGAAGTTTAACTTCGGTCTGGGTGAATGGGCAAAGAGGGAGGAACCCATGCTAACTGGGTGGCATTAAAAACTACAGAAATGGACAATCTGATCTATTCTGATTTTGTCACTAACAGCAGTGATAAAAGGCTAAGAAATTTGGCTATAAAAAACTTTCAAGCTATATCCACATTTCCACTATGAGAAGTGAAAGAACAACAGAATGAACACTGGTCAGGAAACCTCCTTCCCTGGGACAATAAGGTATCTGCCATGGTGAGAGTTTTAGGGGAAAAAAATACACAGACATATCCTAAACTGGAATTTTAGAGTCTATAACAATGGTGACCAACTGTAACGCACTTCATAACGGAACAGCTGTCCCTTCCTTTTCCGCCTATTGGAACATCCCAGGCAATCATGTTTCTTCCCTAACACAAAACCTGGAGTGTATTTGAAGCCTTACAGACAAATAGCAGGTCAAACATTTGAGTTTTACCTTTACCTAGAGGAGAGCAGAACAACACTGCCTGTCGCATACCATTCTACATTACAGGGACACAAAGTTAAGTGGGAACTCCCACCAAGGAGGAGGCAGGGAAGAATTCACGTGGCATGGCTTTGCTATCTGGACATACTTTGCAATCCCAAAAGCATCCTCATTTAACCTGATGCCTCCGGACATTTTTAAAATGGAATTTCTGTGATTGAATTTGAAGTTCAAGTTCACAGAACAGCACTAAAATCCATAGAAAATAATTTACTTCTGGTTCACCTAATGATTATTTGATTCTAGTCAAACAACAAAACTAAAACTGATAAAATACTCTATCTTCACTGAACCATTACACACAATTCACACACAAAATAAAACCTTACAAATAAAAAGCATATTGAAAGTTTGGTTCCTTTCTAAAATGCCTGAACAGTAAGAGTGATCTGGTGGGAATCATTAAAACTAAGTTTGCACAGAAAAAACATCAAGCATTCATATATATTATAGTGACATACTATATTAGAATATTCACTTATATTCAACGACCTCTAATTAAAAATTCCTTTTTAAAAACAAATAAGATAGCTCAGTTGTGTATTTCTAGTATTTTTGTTTTTAAGTAACACCTGGAAATACCTTTAATAAAAATTGCACAAATAATATCAAGAGTTCAAGTTATATGAGCAAACATCAGATGCCAGAGTGCTCTGGTCCAAAAGGCGATCTGGTCTTTAATATTGGCACTCAGTAGAACAACTTGACAGGAAGGGGATGGGAGAAAATCTGCTGGTTTAACGTTTATTGAATCCCAAACTTTAATGTCCATAGCAACTTAGGGAAGTGTAATTTTGAATACAAGTTGGTACTACACTACAAAAAAGGAAACTGAAGTTCGGAACAATTCATATCGTTAAATAACACTATTCTGGACATCTTTTCATAAAATTAGCTCTTCAAATGCTAGCTGTCTTACATCACAAGCATTAGGCACAAAACACCATTCAGGTGTAACTGTTTGAAGCCCTGTCCACTTGAAACAGTGGCACCAAAAGACAGACACACAAAAATAAAAAGTGAGTTACATTTAGCGCAAGGAACAGCTATTGAGTTTCAACTCCATCTATGATTATGATTGCTGGACCCCACAGCCAGCTAAAATCTCAATCAGAGAACGAGAGTAAAAATTTCTCATTTAAAGATGTACATTCAAAAAAATACAAGTTATTTTGATGTGGTTAAAATGTTGAAACACTGAGATTCAGTTCATGAGCATGCCTTGTTTTCAAGAAGGCCTCTTTGAAGTACTAAATCTTCAAAAATATGCTGCTTTACTAAGAGAACTGGAAAAACTATGTAGAATACAGTGTTTATTTTTCATTTGGTTTCTGGAAGACCATTATTTTTGTCTGCCAATGACGAGAGAATGAAGTTAAATTTCCTAATTTTGTTAGAAGTTATGTTACTCCTAAAGGTCAAAAATTATCAATAACACCACATAGGAGGACAAGAGTGCTTGAGGTATTCTGGTAGACATTGCATCCTTATTTCTCACAACTAAAGAGGTACACAGCAAGAAGACTTTTTGACTTGTAGTCAAGTATTTCGAGAGACATATTTTGAAACAACCAAACATCTGTGTATTTTTCCCCACTTCCAAGCAATTCACCTCAAAAACATCTCTCTTCAATTTTTGTTTTTTGAAAGTACTAAGTCAGGGTGCTTTTTGGAAATACACATCTTCTCATACCCTTTCATCTTTATGTTCCATGCAGGTTTTGTAATGTTGGTGTCACTGTTACAATTCTCGCTGGTCAGGTTTTCAAACTCATGTACAGAACAAGCATGGCTTGTAAGAAAAGCTGAACGTAGGTCTCTATTCTATAAAAATGTCTACATAACTTCTTTTGCCCAAATTATAAAGGCTAGGATTCCTTGTGAGTGAACTCAAGCATCCATTTGGGTATCGGATAAGGATCTGAATAACTGAGCAGGTTTTGTAAGCTGCTCCCTTTCACTGAAGTTTCAACATCAAGAATTTGGTCCCATTTATCACTAATAAAGGCTACTGAATTCTTGCCCAATACACGGAGTGAATAAAGAGCTATTCTCTACCTTTTGATAAGAGCAACTTGATCTCACAGTACAGCTGAGATATTTTGGATGTCTTTTCCTTCCTTTAACTCAGGAATTAAAACAGAGCAACTTTTAGGGCCAAAACAGATACAATAATATCTCATTAAAAAATACCTTCCTTTGGCTTTACGCTTCCCAAATGCCAAGTACATGATTTGTATACATTTACCTGGTATGTATGACAGACAGACACCCCCCCCCCAGCTTTTAATCGGAATGCAGTTGCTGATAAGAAAAATTATAAATAACTCTGAAACTATTTTTGAAAAAAATGAAGCGGTGTGTGAAAACAATGGGCTTTCCATAATGAGAGTACAGTGATGTGGAGCGCATTACATAACCCAGCCTGGGCTCGTAGAGCGGGCTGAATGAGGGACAGTGACTGCCTCATCTTACTCTGACACCTATCTGTAATATTTGAGGACAGAAATAAGAAAATATGCCAAGAGAGAAAACAGTACAATACAGGCTCTGTTTATGCTCCAGTGAAAGATCACTCCACACTAGGTAAGGTATGCACATCTCCATCCCAGTTTAAATCCACCACATTACGTTCAGGCCAATGACACTTTTGTTCAGAAAAGCTGAGGTTTCTGCCTTTTTCACTGCAAAGGCTAGTGCTAGAATGACAACCCTATATGTGTCTGATGTATATCAGGTATTCCTCTGACTAACTGCATTATCTTGGTGATAGGAAAAGATGTAGTTTTCAGGTTGTGTGTTTAATGTTAGCACCTCTTATTCTTAGAGAAAGCTGTAACATTTTGATTGTGCACATTAAGTTAAATAGCTTTGTAAAGTCAAGTCAACTAGCTGCAATACACAAAGTCCTTCTGTTAAGATACCCTTGCACTATTCTGAACACCTGACTCAAAGTAGCATACAACACAATCTATGCTAATACAGAGACAAATTGTTATGCAAGAAAAATCCGACAGAATATATCTATTCTGAAGAATGAAAATGAGAGTCAAGAAAAGCCTCCACCTAACAATAAGTGTCTGCAACAGAAAACGAAAAAGACCCTACATTGATCACAAAAGAAACACAACAGAAAGCCTCTGCTAGCGAGGATCAAAACTCCTCCAAAAGTGCTGGCAACCTTAGGATCAAAGTATTTTATTTGCACTGTTGCTTAGGCTAAGTGGATGGGGAATAATCTTAGAAGATAACTGTCATTATAGGAAGAGCTAGCAGCAACTAAAGCAAGACATTTGCACTCCTTTGACACAGTAAGTCAGCATCATGTAATTTATTTGTAAGTTACCATAATTACATATATACATATGTATATAACTAGTGTTTCATGCAAATAAAAACTGAAATGGAATTAATGATCAGGAAGGATGATAATAAAGTAGGACTTTAATAAAGACTGAAGAGAGAACAGAATTCCACTGGTTTTGGAGATGGAAAGGTACAGGCTGATATTACAGGCCTGGAAAAATTCCCATCAAACTTCGTATTCCAGACAGACATTGTATCTGAACTTTTGCGGCATACTCTTCAGCAAGGACTCAGAGATCTCATTGCAAAAGGAACTTCCAGTTCATTTGTCCTCAGACCTGATACCAGTATGAGCCTTTCCAGGCCCTACAGCCACCTACCAACAGTCCACAAGAGCCCTCCTCCTTGGGCATTTATGGGATAGCCTTCCCTCCCTACAATAAGTAGCAAACAAATGAGAAACACTTTCTTTGCCCAGTTTTTGATATACATCCACCCTTTATTAGAGCAGATTTAAGGAACTTAAAGGTGTATCTACCTTGCGTAGAACCTGTGTACAAGGGCCAAACTGTACAAAGGAAATAATGGTGCATTAGATATTCCACGGTAGATATGTAACCATATGCTTTAACCACTTGCAAAGGGGAGAAAACTGTCTTATTCAAAGGTATGTTGCACATGCATAAAGAATTTTCACCCAGAAAGTAACTGCAAATAATCAGTAAATTCAAATCCTATCTTGCTATTACCAGCAATGCATTCTTAAAAGGACTGTGTCAATGTTGGAAGTTAAGGCACATTAAGTCTACTGAGCTTTTTTCTTCTCTCCACTCTTTCAGTGGGGATGTTCTGTTCTCAAATACCAATCCTTTGTGTGACAGGCACAGCAACTGCCAGGAGTAACCCCAGTAAGCTCTAACTATTCAAGACCTTGCTTCTAGCTTGTTTTGTAAAAGCAGCAGGAGATGCAGAACTTCAATTATGCTTTGAAGGTTACAAACTTCAGTAATAATCACTAAAAGTAATATGGCAAATCAGACATGATCTACAAAATCATTATCACTAAGAATCACATTGGAGACTAAAACACAAAATTCTTGAAACACATTTAAATTTGGATCTAATTATTCATGGTTCTCTACATAAATGCTAATTTTTCAATGTTAAAGAAATAACAATGACCGAAACAAAACTTGTCTGTCAAACCCCCAATTACTGTAAAACAAATTCAGTGTACAGCCAATACGGTAAAACACTGCCATGCAGACATCCAAGCTTGTTTGCCCAGTTTAGCACACAGTATAACCATCTTAGCATAGTGCTAGGCGAGCTTACTAGACCTGATGAGAAGGAGGATTTATTAGCCTGAGTAGCACATCACACTAATATTAATTCATACTAAGTCTCTAAAGAGTAGTTCTCATTACCTGTACAAGGCAGCACCATGCCATGTAAGCACAGTCTTCTTTTCAGAGTGTCCTACCTTTTGCAATGGTAACTTTTTGAGAGCTACCGTCCACAGATTCCACTGTACCAAGTAGCAATTTGCTGTTAATCAGATTATCCCATAACTGTTGAAGGGTTGTTTGTATCACTCTAATAAGAGTGATAACTCAATACATCTGAAAATCTCATTTGCACAGGCTAAATATGGTGTTATCAACATGAAGTACGGAGTTATTCCTCTTCAGACTGGCAAGGTTCTCTCATTAAGAGTTTCGATTCTGAAGAAAAATGCCTAATTATACAGATTTGTATTTAAAACATTCTGAATCTGTTTCTACACCAGAAGAGGAAATCAACACCATTTGGACGCACTTTATATTGAGGCTGAAAAACATGATTCACTCTTTAAACCACTAAAAAGGAAATAAGAGATATGATTATTCATTACAGATGACATGCTTGAGAAACATTCCATACTAATGAACAGGAAATCCACAACTTTAATATAAAGTAACAGTAAATAACTGCTATATTATGAATTTAATTCTTGAGTAGCTGGTGGATACTCTTTACAATATACAACTTGCAGCAAGTTTCCACAATGTTCAGAAGAATTAGGTCTCCAAAGTTCTCCGTTTCTGGAATCAGTCAAGGCTTCAGATCCATGGAGCAAACTGTCTCATATCTGATCCTTTAGAAGTGGAAGAAGCTCTCCTATAGGAAAAGCTCCCCTACATTCCCTGCAGCAAGGTTTCTTCTGATCCCTTCAGATACATAACATGAATATTCACGTTTTTAAGAACTGACTTGATTCTTTACCAAAATAACCCCTGGACATTCCCATACAGTAGTGCTGAACTCTATCTACTCCCTTAAAAACGAATTAAAACTTGAGCATGTTTAGTGGCAAGATGTTTTATAAGCTAACTTTGTATCTTGTTAATAAAACCCCCCACACATTTACCTGTGCTATTCACATAATGCCCTTCTAAAAACCAACTCCTAGATCTTCTTGCATGCAAGATACTTCAGCACCATGTTAAAACTGATGCATGGCTGCAAGTTCTGACCAGGCAGAACCTGCTCCTGTCTGCAAAGGACCACAAACACTTTCCCAATATATAGGATTCTTCACAGAATTTTCCTGCTATTCTTCAGATGTAAAGAAATTTCAATGAAGTGAACACTTTATGAAGCAGGAGAGTCTCATGACTCATCATTTCATCAGGCTGGTCACACAGGAAATGGGGGTTCCTGTTTGTGGTGGAAACATTAAGAAAGTTTAGTACAGAGACTGTCTGTAAGCAGAAAGCAATACAGTACATTGACATGCACATTGGACAAAAGTCCAAGCAAAAGTTTAAGGGGAAAGAAACATCCTGCTCTCGTTCTACAGCTGTATTTGTCCATGGGGAAACAGGATAGAGAAGATGAGTGCTACCATTAGTCTCTGAGATTATATACTATCTTCTTCTCTCCCATACATATGAAAAATATATTTACATATACCTCATGCAAAATGAAAACACACCAAATTAAATAAAGCCATTAACTATTTAAAATGCCTCTATCTAATTACAAGAGCTCTCTCAATTCTTATTAGAGATCTGTTCTGAGTAAGAGATAGGTATAATTATCATTATTTAGACAGGTAACAAAAATCATTCAATAAACAGCAGTGGAAGCGTCTGAAGGCACACTCAGCTTGTTTTGTGATTTATGCCCATCCTGACTTTACCTGCTCTCTGCGAGGTCTCACTGCCCCCCATTTGCCCAATACAAGATTTCTCAGACTCTGCTCCAGCACCTGAAGCTGGGTTCCAGGCAGAGGCTGCTAGGCAGGAGCTGCTGCAATGAGTCAAGGCTTATGTTTCTCAGCTGTGTTTTTTTACTGGGGGGATTCTCATTATTAGTATTTTGTTTATACAGGAACATTTTATTTCCACTCTGACCTCCTACAGTTATTTCAAAGGACTGTTCTCACTGCCAATTCATTATATGCTTACTGTCATTAGCATTATATAAGCTACCACATTTTTTAAAATATATATATACATACACTCACATTTTATAACATGTACGTGTGTATATATAGGCACACACACATGTGTTATAACATGTATGTGTGTATATATAGGCACACACACATGTGTCTTTTCAATATACAGTTCTTATTTGCAGGAAAACTCACAGTGAGTCACTGTGCTTAATAATCCAAAGGATCAAACTGAATTAAGATAACTAGTACCAAACTCTAAGTTATAACTCATCCTATGTTCTCATCATATTGAAAAGTCTTTCAAGCTCACAAATACCTGTAAATTTTATCCCCCAAATCTGCTACACTCTAAACTGGAAATAAAAACAGATTACAAATAATGTTCAACCAAGCAGAAACCTTTCTAGTGGAAAAAAAGAACAACTCCAAAGTTGAACAGAATTTTAAATAGATAAATAATTTGGAAAATTAGCAAGCAATTTTAAAACAATTTTTCCTCTAGATCTCATCGATAAAACCTGAAGCTATAAATCTTAAGAAACACACTAGCTATAACTAGCACATTATAAAAAGTGGGAAACTAAAATTTGTCCTCATTCTAAATCTCTGACAGAAAAAAGGGTTCTTAATAGCAGAAAACATGCAAATATTTCTATGTACTTTACTAATATATCAAGTGTCACCATTTTTCACTAAATACTTCTTTGCTATGATTAGAGTCAAGATATTACAACATTTTTGGAGAGAAGGTCTTAAATTTCAGATTGTTTTTAATAGGTCTAAACTGTGCACTCCTCCAAGATATTATTACAGGTACACATTCACATTGTCAGTCTAGATGGTTCCTGTTACAATAATTACAGTGTCTCTTTATTAAATGCTTGTCTGCAATTGGAAATTAGCAAAAGACCCAATTAAAAAAAAAGTGACTGATATTTTTAAAAAAGAAAAGTGTACACCGGATTGAAACACTTGAGCAATGATCATAACTAAGAAAGGAAAGGTTCATACCCTGACCTATTAAGATAGGAACTAAAAAATAAATAAATTGTGCTCTTCAAAATATTTTACTATTTTCTGGATGCCTTTTTAATTCCTCCCTCACATTCAAATCAGCAAACCAGAAGTTAAGAGCGCTGCCTGCACAGTCTGTCCTGCCAGGGAATACAATAAGATGCTGCTCACAGTACCAAATACGTTAGTGCAAGTTTTTGTTGCCAACTTCAGCTGCCAACAAAAAAGTCCTTCATGCAAATAGTCTACGTTGCCTGCACGAACCTGACAAAACAGTTACCAACACTGGGTCCAATGCATGCCTGAGACACAGACCAGTTAGCAAACCCGTAATCTCTCATCTCTTCAGAAACACAGCTTGAACAGTTAAAAACTGTGCACAATTCCTGCTTAGCCTTTGCTACGTTATGCTAGCTTTTAACTACTTTTTATTCTCACCAGTTCAGATACAAAAGCCACATGGTAGCTTTGCTCTGATTGCCAGAAGCTTTATCTAGTGACAAGAGGTGTTATAGATGAACTGGCCTGGAAAATTATTTCCCCACAAGCATACTCCAGGTGGAGTAAATCACAGACCATTATGAAACATCACAACACTTTTCTGATCAATAGTCATAGTATTCCTGAAGTGGAAAGGAGCATGATTTGGACACGCCTGCCATCCCATTGCTTTTACCTGGCCCATGCAAATCTCTGTGCAAAACCGTCAAGGTTTTCCCTGCTGTTTTCAAAACTATTTCCACTCCCTGTTAAAAACAGCCTCCTGACCCCCCCCCAAAGCACAGAAACATGGTATTGTAAGGTGAACCACCAATATTTGAAAAGCATCACGTATTAACCTGCTCTGAGCGACTTCTTCCAGTTGTCCCAACCAGCAAATTCTTACACTAACATGACTCTTAAGTTACAAAAGGCGTAACTCAAACAATTTATGCATAGCAATTAATGCAGAAAGAGGTTTTTAGAGGCATAGATATGTCAGACTAAAGTGAATTTACATTTGTAGTTGTACGCACGCACACTTTTATCAAAAACAAACAAAAAAATCCACATTAAGCATTGGTAAAACAATTGGCTACAGAAAGATAGTGAACATAAAGGTAAAAAAATTCCTAAAGATTATTTTTACCTCATTACACATTATGGCTTTTTGTTTATTTGTTTTTAAGCAAGGCCATATTTACTTATGTAAGTTTCTTTGCATTAAGAGATATTTCAATGTAATTGCTGAATTAGACAGCAATTACAGTTTTCCACGTAACGACATACATAAAAATTCTTTTAATGTATGAAACAGGTACAGAATTTATTTGTATTATCAGAACATCAAACTCTACTAAATTTTGTAGAATATTCTGTATTTCAGCCAAGTAATTCAGGCTTTCCTGTTCTACACTGCACTGTCAAGTCTGCAGAAAAAAACAGTTACCCCACAGTTCAACCCACAAGATTAAGTATAAAGCCAGGAGACCGTACATTCATTACCTATTTTTTCTATTTAACTTTCAGGACTTTGCTGACCAATACCACCATCGCAAAGAATCTTTCTTGGGTTTTAAACTGTGCTTTAATTTTCATTATTAATTCCTAAACTACTAGGATATTTGAGACCCTTGATAATCTAATTCTCCCGGTACCCAGACCCAACACTGCACGAGAAGTCCTAGACTTGTCACTAGACTAACAAACCAATTTTCCTCCTCTTTGAGTCTATGCAATGACCTGCAGAGTAAAATAAATTAAGAAGTTTAACAGGTAATCAAATAAGACATATATCTTACCCTAGAATGACATCCAGCAACATTCTCCTAGTACGCAAATAACACAAACAAGAAGTTATGCAAACCCACATTTGGCAGGACTGGGAAGGGAGCCCACATCTCTACTGCAACAGTCATCCACACAGCAACCCTATTGCTCAAAATAACGAAGTCAGATACATAAACTTAGCCCTCCTATTTGTACCTAGCACTTTGGTGCTGCTGGATCATATCCCTTGCCAGTCCCAGGAACAAAGCTTGGGATTTATGGGCAACACTTCATTGCTATCTAATACAGGTGGGGGCTGGGGAGGGCAGACAAGATTGATTGGTTCTATTGTTTTGTTTTCCTATATTCCCAAAATAGTAGCACAGGTGAGCTTTTATTTTATTTTTTGGTTACTTACTGCAGAACGGAGCCATTAAATTAAGAGCTGTGCTGGATGGCCAATAGTCCAGAATAGAAAGCATACAGATAACCTTGATTGCTGCAGTCCTCGGTACAGGATGTGGAATTTCATTTTCCCATCTTACATTTTATGTTGGGAAGAAAAAAAACAAACCCCCCACCAACTCACACAGAAAACAGTTTCATAGTTTAAATCTATTTTAATCTCACAAAGCACAATGAGCAGTAAGATACAGGTGTTTCATGTTTAAGTCACTTATCACATATGTTCATAACACTATTTTAAATAGGAGCAGTGAGCGCTTTTGAACATTGGGAGAGATCTGTGTGATTTTGGGATTCCTCCAAAAAGAGCACTAGTTTGGCTTTAGCCTGAGAAGAGCAAGGGGCACACTGACACCAGTTCCAGAGAGGATCAGATGTTTACCCCTTTGGCTAAGATCAAGTGCAATCCGGTTATAAAAACTGCATATTGGGTTACCTGACATATCACTTTTCATGGCAAGAAGTATTACCCTAATAGGTCTAGGAGGAGGAAAAATTTTTCTGATTTTGAACAATCATTTCAATAGTCAAATCTGCAACCTTTAAATCATTTTTGACAGTGAACTGGTATTCCCTCCACAAAATTATATTCTTAACAAATAGCTGAGATGAAATACTCCATTTTCATGATCTTTTAAACCAAACATACATCATAAAAGTTCTGGTTACAAACAGAAATGGCACAGTTTGCAACAGTAATAGGCCTCCAAATCTTAAAAAACAAACAAACAAATCCTGATTTATAAAAGGTAATGCTGAAATCATTTAGTTAGCTAAAACTAACTGCTGAAAAGTACATAAAACTCAAACCAGCCATACTAATCTAATCAGCAAGAGCAGGAAATGTTGAGGATCCCCATTAACTAATAGAGATATTAAATGTGTCAGTTATCACACAAGATTTTCCTTCCTGCCAAGTCTCAAAAGCTCAGGATGGTACCAAGAGATAATAATAATTTTTTAACATATATATACACACACACACATATACACACACACAGAGCATAGCAAGAGCCATGCATATAACAGAAACTGTATCAGGCCTGACATACCTGATGCGTGTGATGTAAGCCTGATTCATGAAACAAACAGCTACAGTTTCTCAAGCTTTCTTAGGGAAGGGGAGGGAGAAGCAACCCCTTCCCCTCTGTTTTTTCCATTAATTGGAGCCTCAAGAGCGTTCACCTTCCAAACAATACGTTTGATCAAAGTTCCTATAAAACAGTTTTGTCTATAAAAAAGCTGCACACTTCCAACTTGCAGAGAAGGTAAGCCTTTTTGAACCACAGTTTAAGCAGCTAGGGATACACTCAGTTTGCTCTTTCTTCACAAAAGATTATAACTGCAGAGTGGAATACAATACATACTTTCTAAATCTAGACTGAGCCTGTGACTCGAGAAGGCTGGTGTGGCATGAACAGAGAACAATCTTCTTCCTGAAAAAGCCTGTTTGCTATCAGTACATCATCATACAGTTGCACACAGCAACTCATGTGATGAAAGGCCACCCATCTCAGAATCTTTCTAAATATAACACTAAGGTACAAGAATAGGAATAATGCTCTAATACAGCCCAACCTGGGTGCAATCTTTAGATATTACTATAATATCAAACAGTTACCACAACCTAGCTTTGGGAAGCCAAATACACAGATTCAACTCACTTAGCTTTAAAAGAGTATTAAGCCAACTGCAATTAATGTTAAAGATAACATACCCCAAAAGCAAAAAGGTAAATGAAGCTGGATGATAACAGAAGGAAAAAAACCACCCGCTTTTCATCAAGACACTAACAACTTTCCTAGATGAATGTCACTGTCACAACAAAGACCTACAACAGCTCTATCTTCAGTTCACTTCTGGGCAAAATTAATTTGCAGAACCCTGCTAGGTCTCCAGTTACAGAGTCCAACCCATGCTCAGGGGAAGGGAAGAAGGAAGGAATCTCAACTATTAGAACACAAACTGCAAAATAATTAGTTGCTCTTGAGAGGGGGAAATGACTCTGCAGAAGCATTGGAGGGAACGACTCTGGAATTCAAACAACTGTACTGAAGCACTTGGATAGCAAAGTGGAAAAAAACCCCAGCACATACACTGGTCTAATACGATCCACAATGGTCAAAACAGTTTATCACGATCCTTCCCTTTATTAGGAAATATATATAACCACTTCATTTTCTTCACTTTTTCCCTCCTTCTGTCCACACCAATTTGTAACACGTAACTAAGGGGACAACTTTGGATCTAGACTATGTAGGGATATATTATCTCCAGCCAAGTACATACAGCAAATGAAAAACCCAAGGAAAAGAACAAAACACACATGCACAGAGACAGAAAGAAAAATCCACTAGGCAGTTTACTTCACTTCTACCAAACAGTGGGAGAACTTATATGCTCGTTTAGTCCCAACAAACAGTGTTTTAAGAGATACACGTGAATGTAATATTAAATACTGTAGTAGGACTAGGAGTGCCACGGTAGGAAGGAGTGGTCATGTGTACTAAGCATATGCCTATGCAGAAGAAGGTGGCCGTGAAAAAATAGCATATTTGTTCTGGATGGATTCTAAACACACCTTGGGTGTTACTAGCCTAAGATGCATACACGTTCTGTTAAAGCAAGATGTATCCACAGAAAGGAATTAAAAAACCCCCTAAGATGTAAAATGTAAAAACCTCCAGATTTTGAATATTCTACCTACAATATTTTTCTTCACTGTAACTACCTCATAGTCTGAAGTAACCCTTTTCAAAAACATCAAACAATTAACATGCTTTCCTATTTAAGCACATCTGCTGACTTCATATTTATGGGCAACTGTTTGACAAAACTTGAGATAGAACAAAAAACCAAAACCAAACGACTACCACATACATACTGAAATCTAGCAGAGGCTTTTGTAATAGATAATCAAAAAAGCAGAAGGATACTAACCTAACTTTGTTTACAGAAACTATAGCTATGAATGCTAAACCTGACTTATACATGGAGGAATATAAATGAAACAATACAGACTAATCAGCATTTAAAAATAAAAATGGCAATGTGACCAGAGCGTACATATGAAGAAACTGGAAGGATACACAGCTAATTCTCTCATTACTAAACAGAAGATTAAGTCTTTTGATCTTATATAATCCATCATACAATCTTGCTTAAGAACATGCAAAACTACTGAAAAAGGAGAGGAAAAAAGTCCAACCTTATCAAACAAAATTTTAGCTTTAACAGCAAGTTTACTTACACAGGGTCCTACTCAAGCTCTTCAAGCAATGGGAGGGCTCCCTTACAGTTCAGCTGGCATTGGTCAGACAGAAATTCTGCAGAATGCTTTTAAATGTCAAAATGCACATGCCAAACTAAATATTTGCTTTTGGTTTACATCTCTCAAGAAGAAAGTGTAAACAATTATCATGGTCTTACACTGGCCACTATGTAGCATCTAGATGTTATCCTTTGCTTTTTAGCATCACTCTTGTTCTGATGCATTTGGAAGAGAAACAGATACATACATTCCCATAGTGTTAAGCCCTAAATGGTTTATGTCAGTCTGCTTTAATAATCAAAGCAATTTCTAATCAATGTAAAGAGTTTATGCTATATTATCTTGCATTGTGTCAAACATGCATATTACAATTTTAATAGAAAGTAAATACAGTAACTGCATGCTGTTCAAATCTTGAATTTCACCCAATGGAACAAACTCAATTTCATTTCAGTACAATTTTTAAGTCTATAGTGTCTGGGTTTGCAGCACCGCAAACAGGACATATAAACACAATTTCTCATTTTTACTTATTTAATATATTCATTAGGCTTCCCTTTTTAAAATCCACTACCTACTGAAACCCCCCAGACTTTTCTTGTCATTGTCTAATGTATACTATATGCTGTATTTAATTTAGAAAGAATTAAAGTCTACATAGCATCACACTTAACAGTCTAACCTTCTAAAAAGTCTGATGCAACTGTATAAACAAACTTTTCAGTTACCCAAGCACTGCAGAACTAACATTTGAAAGGAATACAGTATTAGGTCTTTACTATCAACACAAATCTACAAAGCTACACACCTCCTTCCCAGTATTAAGTGTATGTATAGGCTTTACTTTGCCTATTACATAAAAGCAATTAAATTTACAGCTCACAAATTAGCAAAGTTTTAAAGTGATTAGTACAGCACAAAGCTATATCAAAACAAAATTAAAATGTATTCAGCTGTCCTGGTTTCGGCTAGTGAATTTTGTTTTTACCTGAAAATTAACATCTTCTTTCTTAAATATCAGTGCTCGAACTTCATCAGGATCTCCATTAAATATAGCTTGAACCAATGGTGGCTGAAATGAAGAAAAAACACATCTTAGAATATAAATGCATTTTAGTTTTTAGTGAGACACATATTTGTTTTTTGATACATAACACAAACACAAGATGATGACAAAATAAAACATCCCAGGCAGTGAAATAAAGAAACCAGCAACAGTATTTAGAATTGAAGAAATTCCAAGTTTTAAAAGCCTCAAACAGACGAACATACTAAGTGAATGAAATATATTATTAAAAAAAAAAAAAAAAGGCCGAGAAGACTAGCTCATAAGAGCTGAAAAGAGAACTCCTCATAATAAAATTAGGGCTGTTATGTGCTGCAAATTCTATACAATATTAGCAAACAAACCCCTTTTACATTAGCAAGTGACTAAAGTTACTAGAAGTTTTTTCACCTGTTTAGATAGAGTGGAAAAGCAAAGTGCATCAGATAAGTATGGTAACAAATTCACACTCACACACATCTATTACTAAATATAGCAGGATTTCTTAGTAAGTAAGAAAAGCTGCTGAGGTATGCCAGCAAGATTTAAGTCAGTCACTTGACAAAATAAAATAACTTAAAGCAATAAAAGCACAGTCCCCAGTGTTAATCATTTCCAGAAAGTGGTAACTTGAATCTAACAGTTACATCAAGATTATGACTTATGCTATTTTGTATTTTAGCTCAGAATTGCTCTTGCTTGATGTACACTATATACTCTATCAGTTCTCAAAATAAACACAGCATATTATTGCAATACAATGATTACATCAGTTTCTAAAGTGGTACTGCATAAATGTACCATTGAGGAATGAGGAGTGGAGCAGGGCAAAAGCATTTACTTCAACTACAGTTTACCAAGCCCTCTAAAAATCTTCTGCTATTATACAAGAGTTGAGATCTGTTACTGCTGCACCATAAATAAAGTTACAGGAAACAGAATGAGCCCTTGCAAATATTAATTCTGCAACTAAGTTTCAGCTTTTTCCCTCTTTTGGAAAGGCAGTTTTTACCACCTTGTCTTGTCTCAACATCATGCATATTCATGTTAATCTTAGGAAAATTACTGTTGGTATTTGCGACACTATTATAAGCAGGAAATATGCCAACAAACAACATGCCTTACCAGCACATTTCCAGAGGGCGATGGACGTAAAGATACATTTTCCTGAGGTAATTTGGAAATAAATGTGGGAGAATCATCTTCCACCTCCTCCAAAACAACAATACAGACTCGACTCATTCGATCCGTTTCAGGAAGCAAAAGCAAACAAAAAAATGCCACCAACAGTATTTTTGGAACCAGACCACAAGTGTCACAACAGGGATCATAGAGGAAATACTTTCACCTGTTTCACATGCCCTCACAAACTTGTGAGTGCTACTGCTGGTGTATTAGCATTTAAAAAAGGACATTCCAATCCCCCCTTACACTTCATTTTTCAGATTTAAACACCCTGAGATGTTCAAGACAATGCTGAAAAAAAGTCGTTCTTTTTAAAATGAAATTTCCCTAGGCATCAAAACCACAATAATGAAACTGTGGAACAGTTGATAAAAATATCCCAAGATCCAATTCCATTCGAACAGCACTCACTGTCGCACACAGCTGTCCTTTCACAAGCAAATTTGTCTTTGTTAATGTCACAACTTCCACGGCGTCCTTCTACCCCCACAGTGAAATCATTGTTGCAGAAGACACGACACCGAGGACAGAACAAGGAACAATTGCCCTGAGAGAGATGGCCGCAGCTATACCCACTCCTGCAAGGTCAGTTTTAAATCAACCGTTGCAGGCTTTCTGGTGACTGAAAATAAACGCGCCTTCTGATCATCCTGTCATTCTACAGCTTCCTTTCTCAATGTCAAAAACAGTCCAGCCAGTAAAATGCATCCCGTTTCCAGCAGTTATTCAGGACCTGCTTAGAGGAAAATAATTCTTTCCCATGCAAGAAAAATATCTGCAACGTACAGCACGGCTGCAGTACATTTACATGCAATGAGTCAGACCACAGGGACAATGAACTCCTTGAATAATATTGCCGGTTGAATCCAGCCTCCCCAAACAACAGCAACACAGACGGCGTTACTCTGTCAGGGACACAAGCAATGCAGAGCGTTCATTTTCCCTTCACCGGGCAGTAGCTGTGGCTTCTCCATCAGGGAACGCGTTAGGCAGAAATACTGTTGAGGAAGAATGCTTCAGCAAAACAAGCTAGCTACCGTACACAAAAGCTCAAATTACTGCCTTAGACGACTTCTGCAAAAGCAGTTCATCACTCAAGTGTTTCTTTTGATCACCATGTGAATGCAGTTCCCATGATAGTCTTCATTCAGATTGAGGGGGAGAGGAAAAAAAGGAAAAAAAATCAGAATCCGTACATCTTCTCTGAGCCAACTTCTTTATCCGAACATCTGTCACTGTGCCAACCTGATTCTCCTCTTTAGTTAGAGCTTCTGCTTATCAGTTTTTTTCCTTGACAAATTAAATTATACAATCAGCAGATAGCCTTGCAAAGCTTAAAAAAAGCCTAGCTGTCCGAGCCGGTCATTAAAAGCCCGTAGGAGCAGAGCACAAACCACCGCCACAGCAGCATTCCCACTGAGCAGCAGCCAGCAGCCTGGCGACTGCAGCCTGGCAGGATGAAATGCCTAGTAATGCTCACATGTCACACGTCACACTTACCTGGCGAGCAGCGACTGCAGCCTGGCAGGATGAAATGCCTAGTAATGCTCACATGTCACACTTACCAGAGAACCCAGCCGCTGCTCCCAATGCAACTTCCTCTGGCACAAAAAAAAAGCGCCTTTAAGCGCCTTTTTTTTTTTTTTGGGGGGGGGGGGGGGGGGCCAGTCTTTGCACTTACATTTGTGCCAGTTCTGTGACTAATGCAGCTGAAAACGTAAAAAACCTACAACTGAAGAAAGAGCGACTGTTTAATATTTTCCACTAAAAGCCGCAAAGAAATCTGGTGTACTGGCTCTGCTGACTAACAATTTAGGCAGTAAACAATTCCAGCATTTTAACTGCTTTCATATGGCACTGGTCAGAGTAGCAAAACAGTCCTTGCTTAACTCGCTGAAGACAAGAAATTCCCCGCATAAATACTCTGAAAATTAAATTAAAGTAAAACCTCTCTTAAAGTAACTGGCTGACTATTAAAAAGCCAGCTATTAATGACCAAACCCATGGTTTTTTTGCAACTAGTATAGACAAACATACCCTCAGCTTGAAAAAAATTACATTGAGTATAATTTAAATATTAAATATTATTATAGAACATGATTAAAATATAATATAAAGCCCTACAACTTGCTGAATAAATATTTCAGCTGGAATCTGCCTAAATGATGCTGGTTTGTATTATGTAAATGGCTTCTGTCAAAGTTGCTGGATAAGTGTCAGTGTTACAGGAACAGAGGGAGGGTTTTTGTTCCTGCTGTTCAGTACGAAAGCACTTCTAATGTCCTCCAGTGGCTGGTAAGATCAGAATTTGTCAGTGGTGAACAAGTTTCTAGCTCTTCGATAAAGCATTTGCACTCAGGTTTCACATGTGAATCCACGCAGAAAGACAGACAGGTTTAAGTGGTATATTAAATGGTTTGGATATTAACAGACATGAATTCCCACCTTTGGGGGCCACAGGCAGGAAAAGCTCACATCACCACTCTCTGGAAATAATATCTACGGTAGCTTCACTGCAACATAACAAATTGCTTAACACACACCTACTGACACTTCATGCGGGTGAAGGTTTTTGTAAGGTCGAAAGAGTACCTTAGCCTAAGGCTCCCCGAGCTCAGGACTGCTGGCTTGGCAGAACATAGCACCAGTTTCTGATTCACTGTGAAATTTCAGATACGATTCAAATTTCCCAAATGTTCTCATTTACAGCATGTGACTAACAAACATCTTTATAAATATATTCTGTTCGTTATATAGAATCCAGTTGTTTTGGAATTTCATACTTTTGGTCTTAATTATGAAAAAGCAATTGTTTGTACACTACACTGCTTTGTTCTAGCGTTTCAACCATTTATTAAAAAGAAACACAGATTCACATGGATACATATGACAACTCATGCTCCTCCTGGCCAGCAAAAACAGTTTAAATAACATGCACATTCTCAAGGCTCATCTACTGCAACAGTCTACTGTCTCATAATGAACACAGCAACCACAACCTACAAAATATTTTCCTTTTAATTGTGAAAAATGTGCTAAAGAATAGACACTGTAGTTCACTTGCAGAAGTAAACATTCATTTGGAAAAAAAAAAACCAAAAACCCCAGATTTTAAGGCTACAAGTGAAGTACACTGACAGAACACATACTTGGTTTTCATACTACACACACACAACTGTTAGATAATGATATTCTAGCTAAGCCCATATGTTCAGTGTAAATGAACACGTTTCAAGAGCCAGTAAGTTTATACAGTAAGCAAATGCTAAGAGTTCCATAAGTTTTCTTTGGAATTACCAACTGGATGTGTTGCTAGACAGAGATAATGCCTAGTTTAGTTCAAATTATCTGGAAGTGGTCCATTTTTTTACCTTTGCAATTAATGGTCCAAAGTACACTTAAAAAATTCAGCTAGAAATTCAACAGTTACCGTAAAAAAGTATAGGACTTCACACTCAACTAATTGTGAAAAATTCAGAAGAGTTAAGAATATTTGAATCTACTCTGATCTGCTAGACAGAGATAATGCCCAGTTTAGTTCAAATTATCTGGAAGTGGTCCATTTTTTTACCTTTGCAATTAATGGTCCAAAGTACACTTAAAAAATTCAGCTAGAAATTCAACAGTTACCGTAAAAAAGTATAGGACTTCACACTCAACTAATTGTGAAAAATTCAGAAGAGTTAAGAATATTTGAATCTACTCTGATACTTATTCTAGAAATCTTACCTATAATTAAAATAAAATTAATAAAAACTATTTCCAAAAGCAAGTTAACATATTATATCTTGCATAGCATCACGTATTTTTGAATGGTGACATTACTATGGTCAAAGAGTCAAAAGCCAATATGACACAGTTTGCATCAGAAAGAGAACCAACATAACTGAGTCAATACTATATTGACCTTGATAGCAATCTAAACCTCCTAAGTAAGCAGACAAAAAACACCTACTCATGCTAGGAATTTGTATGTACAATTACTTCTGTAACCAAAAGACAACCCAGCTCTAGAAACACTGAACTTTTGCTTACAATGAACTAGCACTTGGAGGTTACTTAAAAGAACAATCTTCCCCCCTCCTACCCCCTGCAACTGAAAGTAGTGCCCTCAACTCAGTGGAAACACCATCTCTAATTGTCTCTTCTTTCAACTTCAAGAATCATCCAAGATAGCCTCTGGTTTGCAAAATACAAGTTTCTAATGCTACCTAACAACTATTCTGAAAGCCAAAAGCTAAAGTTCACAATTCTACTGAAAGAAACCAAACTAAGGTTTCAGTTTTTCAGCAGATGATCTAGACTAATAACTTTCAGTGAGGACGAAGAGATTATCTTTAGGAATCATTACGGATCTTTACGAATGTATGAAGAAAGAATATTGCATCTGTCTCTCAAAAAAAAAATAAAATTCAGTTTAATAAAACTTAAAATAAATGAAGACAGCAGGTCACCAGCATCCATCTTCCCCAAAGCCCTCAAAAGTTTCCAGATTAAATGTCACGTATTTCCTACAGGAAAGTTTATTAAACAAGTAGTAGGAAAGAAGAGTCAAAAATGGCCTAACTTAAAAAAACAAGAATGCCATGTCTATTGAGGCTTAAGGGTTGATCGATCTGATAGCCTCTGCAGTATCTAACTGTTAGCAAAATAATATCTCCATACTTAACTTTAAAATTTTAAGGAGTGCAATGGAGAGAGAATAAAAAGAATTTTCAAGTGGACAATAGTGAGGATATGTATTTTTGCAAAAAAAAAAAGCTTTGTGTTGACAATAGCTTTTTGCAAATAAAAAAAGGCATTGCATTTTCAAACAACACTTGTTTTTAAGTAAATCAAGTTCCAAGAGTCTTTCACAGGTGCATATAAAGAGACTATATTGCAAGAATGCAGCCTGAAGGTTAAAACATGGATGACAGCAGCCATGTCTGTACCAGACAGAAAAACCATGAACTATGAAGCAGCTAAAAATAGTAACCTTTTCTATAGATCTACCCTTTTCTCTAGGAACTGATCAGCAGAGGACTCCAGTAGGACTGCTGGTAACACTGAAAACCTCACTGAGGCACATTCAATGTCAACAAACATACCCAGATAAAGATTTCTCTCTTGCCAATCAGCATTTACCAAGTCTCTTCTAGGCTGAGATTAATCCAACTGGTTTCATTTACTATTTTGTATAATTAAAGATCTAGGAAAGGAAGGAAATTGTTCTGTCAGGTTCCACTAAAAACGAAAAAAAAGTAAAGCCAAGTAAGGCTTATGAATTGTTTTTTTAAACAATCTGTATCAGCTCTGCAAGACAAAGACCTAAACCACAGATTTCTTCAGAAGACAAAGATTGCTTATAATAGCTACAGCTGTAAGTGCATAGGCATGTCCTAGTATAAGCAGATTTTTATATAATTTACCTAGAATATTTACTAAAGTGTTGCCCACACATAGACAGAGATGAGTGTTCAGCATCACCATGAATATAAGCTACAATACTTCTTAAAGCCTTGTGAGTCACTCATCTGAACTCCTCTGCTGTTTCCTCCCCACTCCTGAGGGAATGAGGTGGAGTCAGGAAAGAAAACGGTCTAAGGCAACGAGAAATTACTACCTTTCTTCCCAATTTTGCTCTGTGTATTCCAGAGCACATGCACAGCTGGGAAGCAAAGGAGACTAGTTCTAGCCTCCAGACTCCAGATTTCTATTTCCAAGGAAAAGCAAAATAGCTTCCTTTGCACGTCCTGCATACCATAGGCAGTTCTCACTTCTTTTTCTTATGCAAGTATATAATCTCAAGTAATTGACAGAACTATCTTAATTCAAAGAAAATACATGACTACATAAAACTTTGCAATTAATAAAATCCAGTAACTGAATAGTCATCTTAGCAAAAATTGACACACAAATATGACAAAGAAGAAAAATAATCCAGCATTCATTCTAACTTTTCTCTACTGGAGCAGCATAAGAAAAATTAATAATGCAAAATGCATGTTTGTGATTGAGATGTAACCTTAATTTGTATACTTAAACTGTAACCTTTTAAAAATACTTCAGAAATATAATCTGATCAAAGAGCACTAAAATATCTTAAAAGTGTTAAAAATCTATTTAAGCAATTTTCTGTTTAAGACTTCTTGCATATTTTATACACCTGAACAATACACTGGTAGAGAAACTCTTGGCTGAAGCACCTTACAACCATCATAGTACAAGATAAATCAACACCTTTTTAAAAAAAATGTAGCTCTGATATCTCTAATAAGTAGTCTAGCAAGCTGACTAAAGAACTGACATTCCTAAAAAAACCAGAAAAACTAATACAAGAGTCCTATTTCTCTTTAAAGAAAGTGGAAATATGAGGGAACAGCATCTTTCCTCATGACTTTCTAGCTAGGATGTCACCCACGACACTTTCCTTTTTATTAAGGCCAGATTTAACTTTACTGGCAGGGGTTTTCTTTTTGTGCTCTTGTAGCGTACAACTCTGTAATCAAAATCAACAATCTATTCTTACATTAACAGACAGTACATAACAGGAGTCCTCCGATCTCTCTGACTTCAGATTCTCAAGGTACTTCATAAAAAGTGTATGTGCTCTGGCTGGTGGCTCCTATTGATTCATCAGCTGCATCTAACAGCAGTCACCTCCCCGACTTTTGACCAAAACGGAAGGCAGCTATTACACCCAACAGCTTTCCAAAATAACAACCATAGAAGTCTGACAGTAGAATTGTCAGTCTTAGAAAGTTAACTAGGAGTGAAAAACAACTCCTGTCTCGGGGAAGAGAGACCACAAAAAGATCCATCTATCCACATATTTTGTTATGCATAGTTAAGATAAGTCTGCATCCATGAAGACAGACAAATAGATGTAGACAAACTACTTTAGGTAGTGTGGTGTGGGTTTTGGACAGGAGACGGGTTGGTTTTAAAGCAACTTTTCTTTTTGGAGAAGGTAGGTGACAGAAGACGACTTCTATTGGAAATGGAGAAGATGATATCACAAAATATCAGTTCAGTCAAAGACAGAAGAGGGCAAAACACTTCAGCATTTGTTAAACCCACGCAAACCCACAATTATTAGCTGTACGCTTAAGTTCTTTTTGCAAGTATGACAGCTTTAAAAAAAAAACGTTTTCATAATAGGAAAAGCAAGGCCCACAGATCGGTTACAGGTATTTTCACCTGTTGGCAGAGCAAAAGGCAGAAAAGCCACTGATAGCAGGAATACTTCTGGCCTCCCTAGCTCCTTCCAGCTCAGACCACATCCACAGCCAGTTTTGTTTTCTGGCACTGAAAATGGCATCAATTACAATAATAACCATAGTAGCCTTCCAGGAATAATTACTGAAGGCAGCGATTTCAGCTGTGCACACCAGCTCTAAAAGCAGAGCTGAAGGAAGGAAACAAAAAAAATCAAAGGCTCAGTCTCAGCAGCCCCTGTTTGCTCTTTCAGATGTCAACTGTCCTCTCCCAGCACTACACAGCCAGTTGCTGGGAGGTAAGACTGGACAGGAATGCAACAATAGAGGAGCAAAAAAAACAACCCAAAGACACTGGAAGACATCAACCCACTGTCACAGCTGGCATTGACAGCCTGATGCTTCAGGAAGCAATGCTATTACATCTTCCCAAGGAGAAGAAACAGATAAAGGTAGCTTCGCTGGAGCAAATGAATGACTGCAGAACTCCTAATCTTAGTTTTATATCATCTATCACATTGCCTTGAAAGTGTTTATACCAATAGCGCACACATTCTTATAAATTAACTAAAACATGATCCTACTAAATTGTATTAGGGCAGCTGGTAAAACAACTAAGAGAATTCCCTTTGGGCATGTGGACACCGAGAAGAATTAGTACATCTCCTTTGATCTACTTTTCTACTGATCTACAGTCAAGCTCTAAAGATGAGCACAGGAAGTGCTGATTTTATGTATATCCCCTTTGAAAATTTCTTCCTGCAGTACTGCTTTTGCAGAGAAAACAGAATCAAGCTCATCATTTATTACAAAAAAACCTAACCCACGTCACAAAAGGTCAACATAACATTGTCTTATTTTCACCATACAATAGGCTTCCTTCTCCCTCTTCAGCAGGTATTCTGGGGCTTGCAAACACAGCGCAGAGTCTGGGCTTCAAGAACAGATGCTATATGCAAAAGATCACCACAGGCCTCTCAGAGGCTGCATCCTTGAACATCAGTAGATGTCCTTGGGGTTTTCTAAAGTATGTCATAGCAGGCTTAACAGCTTCTTCTTGTTCTCATGCACTGAAACCAATTCCCTATGCATTTGGTCTGTAGGGCCAGTCAGCTTCCCCACTGAGGCTCATTTATGGGCTCATGTATGGGCTAAAGACATTAACCTTTATCCTCACTTTGCTTTTTTCTTAACTTTGGTTCTTTTGCTGAAGGCTGGAAACCCCCTTAAAGGAAGGCAGCACAACACAACACGCCCAGATTCAGCACTGGACAGTGCTGGTGTTGAGATAAAAAATTAGGACATTCTAGCTGGAGCCAAGAAACCTGGAATAAAGTTTATCATTTCCTCATTAAAACTCTGCTGGATTGCCATACTGCTGAGCTTCTGAAGAAGCAAATGTTAGTCAGGCAGATTTCTAGAAACGACAGTTGCTCTGCTGCCTATGACAAGTGACCAATCTGATTCTATCACTAGCTCCACTCTAAATGATGACATATAAAAGCTGTCATTGCAGCATGTTTGATGAGCTGGGGATGACAGACAAATCAATTTCCAAGTCACATCAAGGTTATTCCACCTAATACCATTCTTTAATTTAACACAGATGTGCCATTCTTCTCCTTTTTCCCTTCTCTTCCCCCTATAAAACTCATTAGCTAACTAATTTTTTTCAGCACCATTTCAGTTATACTGGAGTATGTATCGCTTTTGAGTTATGCTCCAAGTTACGTAGAAAGAACAAAGAGACCTGAATTTGACTAAGAGCATATGAAACTATGGAAGAGATTCGGGTTCATAAAAGACGTTTTCGTTTTAGCAGATAAGACCACCAGCAGGTAGCCATTTAAAAATATAACACAAATCCTAGTGTTCTACGAGACCTTCTACAAACTTGAAAAGTGATTCTCATGACTGAATTTTCATCCTGTACCACTTACAGAGTTTAGGCAGAAAAATCAAGTCAGTTACGCCAGTCAGTAGAGGGCTTTCACAGTTTTGTGTCACCAACCACATGAATCCTCATGGGTAAGTTACCGTGGTTACAAAATGTTTGCTTTTATACGTTCGTCTGAAATTCCTATGGAATTCCCACACAGCCAAAACCAGCAGTGCTCCACCAACATTTAAGAATTTGAGTCAGAAACACATACTGCTTCCGCTCAGACTATTATCTGGGAAACACTAAAAAAATGATTCATACCATTTTGAGCCATGGAAGGGAGGAAACAAACATCACATTCGACTATTTAAAACCTTCAGTGATGACTCACATCAGCTTAGGACATTTCCAGAATCGGCTGCTGTTCTCAAGTAACAAATTGCTGTAGACTATTGAAGAAAATAAGCTGTTGACTATTCAAGAAAATAAACAAGACCGATCCGCTTTCAACAGAACCATTCAACTATCAAATAAAGAATAAAAGGGGAATGGTTGGGGTTTGGGGTTTTTTTTGCCCCCTCTTCCCCCCAACAAAACACAAAACCCACGAAGCTCAGTGGATCATATCTCTGTAGGCCAAGGTCAGAAAGCCCACTAACTCCCAACTGATAATTATGCCTATTTAAGTTTGATTTTAGCTGTATTTGCAAAAATCAGCTTGGAAATTTTGCTACGAGCAAGTCTGTTACCTGTCTTGTTTCAGCCATATTAGTGGGGTTTTATCTTAGCCTATGTTTTGCTTGGACTCACATGGTTGTGTGATTTCAGCAGCCAGTACTAACAAAACGTTAATCCAGTCACGGGGGCAACAAGATATAACCAATTAAGAAGTGAGGAATAATGAACAGCCTGTGAAAAGCTAAGAATAGAGCACAGCAATGCATCCAAAGAAGTGTTATACAGCACTCATTGGCCTCCAGTGATTAAATGACCATGAGGGGAAGTAACAAGGGTTGGACTGAAGAAGGAAAAAAAACTAAGTAGGAGCAACTATATAATACAGACTGCTTTTCCCCTGCCAGAAGGGCACTAGGAAGAGGACACTTTGCATGGAAACAATTCTTGTCTAACACTTCCCACATCTGGCCATCTTAGGGAAGGAAAGTTCAGTTAGCTTTGAATGTCTGCATACTATTCACTCACAAGCATAACATTCTGATAAATAAAAGAACTAAGAAGCATTATCAAGAGGAAACACTGTATTTAGAATGACAGAGAGATAGCAGCAAATATTTTCTCAGAAGACCACACAATTTCTACCATTCAAAACATAGCTCTGATTTTGCCAACGAGAAAAGGAGAACAAAACCTACTCCTTCAAAACACCTATTCTCCATTTTTGTCATTACTGAAACTCTCCTAGTTGAAAGTTTTGGAAGTCAATAATACTGGGGGGAGGAAGAGGCTGAAATACTAAAGAGCTCCAAAATTCTCAACCTTAAGAAAGAAAAAAGAAAAATTGTTGCCTTTAAAAGTTTCTGTTCAGATTTTCCTACTCATTAGTCATGTGATGGTACAATCTGCTTACAGCTTAGGCTCCCCCTCCCTGTTCCATCCAGGGAAGAGTGTTATTGTTGGGGGTGGAGGGGGGCGGTTTGGTGGTGAGGGTTTTTTTCCAGGATGGGGTTTGGGAGGGGAGGGTCCTGAATACATTGATTAATTTTCTTTAAAAGATTTTAAAGTTTTCTTTTAAAGATTTTTGAAATCAGATTCTCTTGCAGAAGAGTTGTAAGGGTTGAAACAAAATGATAAATATTTAACTAGTATAATACTAAAAATGCATATTACATTCCTACTAGTGCAATACTTTTAATACAGTTTTGGGTAGATATGAATAGACTGTGACCACAGAAGCCACAGTTCAGCTGGCTTGCTCACATGGGGGATTTTGTTTCCATACATACCAGGGACTCAAAACACTATATGCAAGTGAGCAAAATGAATTCTAGTTGCTATGGTTACCATCACATTTATGTATTTTATCTCTCTTCAGTATGTAAACACTCAGCATCACTGTATATGCATTATTCTGATTTTCTTTAAAGTAGTGTGGGTCAATAGCTGCCTTATGTATGAGGATTTGCTGTTTGGGGGAAGCTAAATGTCCTAGAACTTTTTAGGAATCCCTTACACCTCCCTCATGTCCAAGAGCGAGCTCCTTTCTGGCAACTGGAAACACTTTGGAAAACAAAGCTGAATAAAATCCACATATTTACACACACATATGCACACTACTATGGGATGAGCGAGCTCATCTGAATCTTCTGCAGCTGCCAAAATGGATGGCTTTTCCTAAAACTGAGCAAGGAGAAATACAGCAACAGCCAAGAATCTTACTCAGCTGCTTCAAACCTTGCAAAGTCTTCCCCTCGATGCCCACCAGGGAAGTAGCTCCCAAGAGGGCTCTTACACATCCCTTTGGGATAAGAGCATGTAAGCAACATTTATTCTTAGACGTTACTTTTGCTATTGATTTTTCAATTCTGTTATTTAGAAGACTAAAAAGCACTTTCCTTAAAAAGCTGAGCAGTCCATTACTGAATTAAATTTCACAAAATATAACAAAGTATTAATTTAGAACACTAGTTAAAGTTTTACCAGCCTAGAAATTTGTTTGTTTTTTGTTTGTTTGGGGGTTTGGGTGTTGGGTTTTTGTTGGTTTTTTTTTTTTTCAAGTGATATCTGAGGAAGTGGATGAGTCTGATTTTAACTGCTGGCCACCGGAGAGACTCTTCACTCCTCCCTTCCCCACATGATCCTTGCACATTCACATCCCCTTCCTGAGCCAGCACAGGCACTTGTGTGATCCAATTGCCCCTATTCATTTTTTGTGCTGGTGAATTATTTGAGCCAGCTCATTGTGGGCTGACAGCTGACACAGAAGCAGTGGGAGCATTCAAACTGCTCACTGCGACAGAAAGTGATTCAATGGCTTTGCAAAACCACCATAAGCTGAGCTCCCTTCATTACCAACATATCAGAACTACTTAATTCCTTATCTTTTCCTTAAAATATCTCAAAACAGCCTTCTTGACACCTGAACTTTTCCAAACTTGGACGCTATTACAATCAAGTATATCACTTACAAAATTCTTTCCAATTACACAAAAACTCACTTATGCGAAGAACTCAAGTTTTTCTCCCATGATTCAGTATACAAATCATTCCTCGTGAGTTTCTTTAAAAAAAAGAAAATATTTCGCAACATAGACATTTCACAGATTATGTTATTCAAACTGTCTCTACAGTACTAACAGTACTTATAAAGCACATGGTAATAAGAACAGGCTATAGAATTTTAGGGCCCCGTTTCCAAAAGTGCACACAAAAACAATTATGCATGCAGAATCCACGTGTGAACAAATTATGTATTACCATACAAGCACAAGAAGGTAGTTACTACTTTAAAATTGTGTATGGATGATTGTGTAAAGTTAAACTTGTGGTTTGTTTTTTTAAAATCAGGATTATTTTGGGGTTCATTTCTTCCAAAATCTTCCTAACATTGGCTTCAATCAGTCATTTATTCAATTAAGATGACACCTAGAGGAGAACTTGCAAAGTAAATTTTGGCATTCCTAAAAGCCAACAAAACGCTTTCTAAAGAAGTACTTATAATATAGAATCAGAAAGATGGTATCAAAACAGAATACATAATACATGTGAGCAGTATATTATTTATTTAAAACATTAAGAAAATTGACTTCTATATACCCTTGCCTCTAAAAATCCATAGGCTTAGGTATCTTAGAATTTACAAATAACCAAATCCCATTCAGCCAACACGCGGGTATGAAAAGGGAAAGCATCTGCTCAAGTTTTCGCAGAAATGAGGCCACAGAACATCTAGTATCCAATTGTTTTCTACCACTTTTTGGCGAGGTTACTTTTATTTTATAAAAGCATTATGAAAAACAAAAAACAGGTTTCTAGAAGATATAAATATACCGAGTTTTATGAATGTTACGAACACTTTAACAGTTAGTTACAAAAAGCCAAGAATATGGTTTAGAATATTCCTGTTTGTCCTAGGTACCAAGCTGTGCAAAGTCTTCCCCAGAAAACTCTACTAATGCAACCAGCCTACTTAAAATGTATTACGATCAAGAGAGAACACCACTGAACTCATAAATTGTTTTGTAAGATAAACCAAAATCTAGAAATCCATCAAACTTACACATTGTTTAAAAAACACCACATACATTATCATGAAAATGCAACCTTTAAGTCATGCAGATATAAATTTCTGGAGTCTTGACTCAGCTGTTGTCGCCTTCTCTCCTGCCTTCTCCCTAGGAAATAAAGGCAACCAACTATTTTTTCAGAAGGAAGTGTTGATCTCCCAGGTTTTTTCTTGGATGTACACTGACCCCTCATGGACATTTAAAAAATTTTTAAGGTCTACTCTTAGTTCTGTTTTTCTCTCTGTTTTTAAAACTCCAATCACTTTTTCTTTTTTTTTTTTTTTTAAATGCCATGTTGTCCTCTTTAGAAATGTACAGGACATTATTTGGTCTATTGCTAATTTTCTCTTAATAAAAAACTATGTAGCATTCATTTTGGATGAGCAGTGGGGGTGTCCCCCCCTGCCAAACACTGAACCATGGAACACAGAAAGACAAGGTACCTCTCTCCAGCTTCAGCCCCTCCAAACTGCAGAGGAGCAACCACAGAACCTGTAACTCCTTGCAGAACAGAGACACCAGGAAGAAAAACAGGACAAATGTCATATGAAGAATGAGACTGGAAGTATTCTTCTCCACATGACAGAAACTAGCTCTGAACAATTTTCTTGGGCCACGCAGAAGCCCTTTACTCTTTGAAGTCCATGAAAGCCTTCATAGTTACACACGATTACCTAAGAACATTTAACAAAATTCACCATTTCCAGTTCAATTTATAGCAAAATAGCAATAAGCTTTATTTAGCACTGTTGTACCATAGAAAACAAAGGTAAGAGGCAAGGTTCCTTCCAGATTCTCATTCTGGAGTAGAAGTGTGTTACCTTTCACTTTTCCCAACAGGCTGTCTAACATGTATGAAAAAAAACCCTCTGCCATTTCTTCTTTCTTGATTGAGGCAGGAGAACAAAAAAAAAACAAACCCCAAACACCCCAACCAAAACCAAAAAACCACCCCAAAAACCCCAAAACCCACACACCAAAGAAAAAGTCTGTAGCAATCTATGTAAATAGTCGTCACACATCACGCATCTCAAGACTGATAAACTGACAAACTACTCCTTGCTAAATAAAATGATGAAGTCCTCAACAGTGAAAAATATGAGAGTAATATAAACGTAATTGGCCTATAATGCTTATTTGCTAGGGGTATTACCAGACTCTTCTAAAATACTGTAGAGCTAATTTAATTAATGATATCCATGAAACAGTAATATGCAGGGGGGGAAAAAGAAAAATACTCATTCTTTTGATATATTTATCTTTAACTAAATATGCAAGAAAAGCCACTTAAAGGATATTGTTAGTTCTTAAAAATGAAAAGAAGCTCCATTATGTCGTTTCTTTAGAGGTGCTACGTCAAATTTCTTGATCTTGTAAAAAAGAACATTTGAATTTTGTTTTCTAAAGTATTTATAGCATTCCTGAACACAATATTTAAATATTTTGGCAAAATCTGTGAGGCTTTGTGGGTTTTTTAAATAAAACTATTAAAAACAAATGTAAAAACAAGCCCTTACCTCATCTCTTTCGCATGCCTAAGGGAAGAGGAAAAGATTCTCAAGTATTCACTCTTTACTTAAATCAAGCTTTGTTTTACATTTCTTTTGAAGTAGAATTCCTGTAGCATTAAAAAGAAATCAAGAAGGACAAAAAGATTCACTTTCCATCCCAGAGAAACATCCCATCAATTCCTTGTCCCACAGGGCTCCTGGATTTAACAGAGATGGAACAAGCAAACTGCCACTCAGCATATTTTCCCAACACATTCCTTCCCACCCCAGCCAAAAAGCAGCAGCTGGTAAATTGCATTCATCATGGAAGAGAGTATATTTTTCAGTCATTACTATCACAATCTGGTCAACAAGGGAAATATCACACCTATTCTCATTTATAAAAGATTAAAATTAGGTCATCTTGAAGTACACACTTGAGAAAGAATCCGATGTAATGCACTTAAAACTAAAGCTTATTTTGCTCCACACATATATATTAAAGAGATGCTAGCAACATCTGCAGAAATGGTAGACCATACTAACTGTCACAAGCGTCTGGCTTTGTAACAGCCAAACTTCAGACTCAGGTTTTCTGCATCAGGTGCCAGAATCAGTTAAAGACCACAGATACATTTTTAGCTAAAAAATAAATAAATACAGCTATTACCAAGACTAGGAGGAAAATAAATTTTATCAGTTCAACCCAGGCTTGCTTATAGCAATTCAAGTTATAGCACCACACTATTTTGTAGCCGGTACATGACATTTTGGAAGGTCAAAGAAATATGCATCATTCCGGTACCCATTACACACAAATAATGGATTTATGGAGGTTTTTTATTATTACTGGGCTGTCAAAATCAGCCCAAATTTCCTTGAGTTAAAGTCTCTTATCTGTACACTACAAATGTTTTCAGCTAGCTTGTAGCTGTCTGGCAACCCAGTTTTCTGAATAATTTACCCCCAAAGAATAATTTCCAGCCATAAACAATTCCCATAACCTATAAAAAGTGGACTAGCAAGCTGTGTCCAAAAACTGATTACTCACCCTTCAGCAAGTGCAGTTTCTGGAAATATTTTAGCTAGCATTGTATTTTTAAATAAGGATGTGCATTACATTTGTATTTGCACAAGACCAAGACAAGGTATTTCAGCAACCATAACCTTCAGTTTCCTAACAAAACCAGTTATTAACCATTATCTTTACAGCCACTCCATGCCCGAGAAAGATGTAAGAAAGAGTGGGGAAACCAACACTTCTCCCCCACCACCTGGAATTCAAGACCTTTTCCCCTAATAGTTTGATTTACACTTAAGTTGTTCCAGTTTGATTCCTGTCCAGGACAGCTCAGGTGAGAAGAAAAACCCCACAACATATAAAATTGGAAGAGACAGGTCTGCAACCTGAAGCTTCATACAGGCTCCGACTCCTGCCAGATTATGGGAGACAGCTGTACCACAAAGCAGCTTGGCCTCCAGATCCCTAGCACATGAGACTAAGGAACTAAAAGAAGCTGCAGCTTTTCAGTGCTGTAAAAACACAACTGGTACCAGCAGCACAGAACAGAACCCACTTGATTATTGTATGTACCTAAGAAGATGTAACAGGATGAGTGAAGAGGTACAAAATCCACTTGACTATACAGGGAACGAGACCAATGGAAATCCTCGGGGAAAATGAGAAAGTCAAGTTCTTTGGGGCACTTCTACAATGTCATGAAGTTTTACTACTTGAAAACAGTGAAAATACAGCCACCTTTCTCCCTGTGTGGATTAGCTTAAAGCATATCCCTCAGAAAGGTACAAAGTGTCTTAAAAACGAAGCAGGCCCCTACTGGGTTTCACAGCACAGTATCAAATCAGGATGCAAAAGTTGACTGCACAGACTGATGGGAGCAGACAGAGGTTCTGCAAATCTCAGCACATTCCCTACTAAGGGATGTCTATTTTTAATGTAATTACACTTCTGTATCAATAAACTGAAGCATCTTTGGGTTTGGGTTTGTTTTGTTGGTTTTGTTTTTTTGTGGGGTGTTTTGTTTTCTTTGTTTGTTTTAAGGTCAGTACCTTTTTTTTTGTTTAAATATCAACAAAATGGTTCAGATTCAAGAAGAAAAAAACCAAAGCACTCAAGCTAGCTTTCACATGGAAATTGACTCAACTGCATGTTAGGAACGTCACCTATATTCAAGTCTGTATCAATACAGATCTTATCCACACTTGGTAAGCAGTTTACCTTGAGCTTTAGCAGTAAAAAGCAGTTGCACAGCTTCTCAGTGAAAATTAAGGTTTACTGGGGGGGGGGGGGGGGGTGTGGGAAAAAAAAAAAAAAA
>NW_008796217.1:780182-786045 GCF_000699145.1 Aptenodytes forsteri
AAAAAACATAATCTGTGAGAAAAGATAAAAAATAGTTGTTGTGGGGGGGGGGGGGGGTGTGTGTGTGGAAAAAAAAAAAAACAACAAAAAAACCCACAGCACCAACGCAAATCCTGATACTTAATCGTTAGGTTACTAGGCCTGACTTTATATCCAAAATTAGCAACTTTCTGGGACAATCAGATGCAAAAAGATTTAAAAGCAAGGTATACCACCTCGTTGGTAGCAAAGTTGTAACAAAGAATTCCTTATAGAGGAGGCTTTTGAAAATATCAGCCACAGCCCAATATAAATAGGTACACAAATGGAACAGTTTGAGGAGGTTGTTCTAATAAAGATCTGGAAGAGTTTTGCGTGCCATTTCTCTCCTGATGCTGAGCATGAGTTGAGCTATCTATTCAGATGAAATCCTGAATATAATTTACCTTGAAACCCTGAAACGTAATCATCCTAACCATACGACAACTATGAGAAACTGAACACCTCTGTGCAAATCATAGCAGCTACAGAAACATTCAGACAAAACAAAAGGAATATAGCGGAACCATCTAAAGTCCCTATTAGTCTTGATAGGAATGACTGTCTTGCAAAAGTGGTCTTCAATCAAATAGTGCTAGTTTTTACAATTTTGCTGCAAAAGCTGCAAGTATATAGTCAGGAATGCCCACAAGCAACACTTACCAACCAAAGACACTGTTAAGTTCTGCGATTAAAGGGTCTTGCTGAACATCACTCATGAGGGAGGTGGCTTCCAACGCACTCTAACTGGGGTGCCCCCAGTAGCCTAACCCAGGCCCTGTCCATGGTACTTCACCAGAAGCATTCAAGCTGCTGGGGTGTCCTGGTTTCGGCAGGGATAGAGTTAATTTCCCTCTTAGTAGCTGGTACAGTGCTGTGTTTTGGATTCAGGACTAGAACAAAGTTGTACCATGTGATGTCATGCTCAGCCTATAAAGCTGAGGGAGGAAGAAGGAAGGGAGGGGACGACGACGTTTGGAGTGATGGTGTTTGTCTTCCCAAGGAACCGTTAGGCGTGATGGAGCCCTGCTTTCCTGGAGATGGCTGAACACCTGCCTGCCGATGGGAAGCAGTGAATGGATTCTGTGTTTCGCTTTGCTTGCATGCGCGGCTTTTGCTTTACCTATTAAACTGTCTTTATCTCAACCCATGAGTTTTCTCACTTTTACCCTTCCTATTCTCTCCCCCATCCCACTGGGGGGGAGTGAGCGAGTGGCTGTGTGGTGCTTAGTTGCCAACTGAGGTTAAACCACGACATGGGGGCAGGGACTGTGGGGCTGCCCAAAGTCCGAACAGGGCTAGATCAGCTCTGGGTGGGCTGTGAAAAACAAATTACTTCAATTTTATAAACAGACCTGCCCACATGGAGCTCTGAGATAGCTTTTTTTTTTTTAATTATTATTTTGAAAATCACATGGTTAGGGGGTGGAAATGCATAGAAAGAAGGATTAGATTACAAGCCACAAAGGTCTTAATGAACCAAGGTTCATGCTCCACATCTTTAAAGCAAAAACTTCCAGCAACTGAAACTACTATTCATGACAAACTCCTCCCCTTCCTCATTCAGTAAGAGAAAGTTGTTGACTGGGGAGAGAGTACTAAAACTACTCCTCTTACACCTGGCAACAGTTCCTCTGCTTAGAAAAATCTAACAGACTACCGTGGACTTTTAGAATGCAAAGTTATGCATTACGTATGCAATACAATGCATGTATGTAATGCAATACATCGCTTACGTATTGTTCTCATGTCACTCATCAGACAGCAATACCTTGCTAGATGAGAGAGAAAGAGCCTTTTCTTAATGTGGTTTGTTCAGTGATCTAGTTAAATGCGTGTCTGGGGTACTTAGACATCTCTGGAATGCAGTTCAGGTGCATTTGTTGTGAGCGCATTAGCTGGTCACAGGATCACCAATGGTCAATATACAAGACAGAAATACTGCATACGAAACACTAGCTCAAGTAACTGAGTGTACTGGTTTTGGCTGGGATAGAGTTAATGTTCTTCATAGTAGCTTGTATGGTACTATGTTTTGGATTTGTGATGAAAACAGCATTGATAACACAGGGATGTTTTAGTAATTGCTGAAGAGTGCTTGCACAGCATAAAGGCCTTTTCTGCTTCTCACACTGCCCTGCCAGCGAGTGGGCTGGTGGTACACAAGAAGTTGGAGGGGACAGAGCTGGGACAGCTGACCCCACTAACTAAAGGGATATCCCAGACCATATGACATCATACTCAGTGATGAAAGCTGGGGGAAGGAGAAGGAAGGGGGGGGGCATTCAGAGTAATGGCGTTTGCGTGCACAAAGCTTTTGCTTTACCTATTAAACCGTCTTTATCTCAACCCGTGAGTTTTCTCATTTTTACCCTTCCGATTCTCTCTCCCATCCTGCTGAGGGGGAGTGAGCGAGCGGCCATGTGAGGCTGAGCTGCCCGCCGGGATTAAACCAAGCTAGAAAATGGCAGAATTAAGGTAACAGGCAACCTTGACACGTTTACCTTAAACAGAGTAACGACGCTGCTTAATTACACGTCCCTACTACTTTGTGAGTTAAGCACATAAAATAAGTATTTTTCAATTAAGAAGTCTATCTATGATTCCAGTTCCCAAAGATCTCTAAACAGTTCTGATATTTCCTTTATAGATCAGTTCTGTAAGGGGGACCAGTGAAACTTGTATCATACAACCCATGCTGGATTTCATTGCATTTACTTATTGTGTTACTTCAATAAATAACACAAGCAATTGAAGAACATCTGGAGAACAAGGAAATAGAAAACAGAAACGCCACACAGCATTCAATGAAATTATACAGCAATTTCTTACCATGAAAAATGCCATGTGACTAGGTGCAGTAGTGTTTACACAGCATGAGAGAGAAAGATTAACAAAACATTATACTGAAATTTCTTACCATGAAAAATGCCATGTGACTAGGTGCAGTAGTGTTTACACAGCATGAGAGAGAAAGATTAACAACTTATTTGAAATGGCCACAGGCAAAATTAATTCCTAATTTACATGAAAAAAAATTCAGAAGTTAAATCCTCTTTCACTAGGATTAAATATAACCCAATAGATCACAAGCTGGATATATTTTACAGGAATGACTACTGTCACCTCAGAAGTAAAGGTTTTAAGTATGTTAAAACTGTTGCTATTGTTTACTGTGGCAAACAAAACCATACCGTGGGTTATTAATTTTTTCATTTGCAAAATAAGAAGCACAACTGGCATATCTATATGCCAATACTTCTTGCAACAGAACTGGCAGCGTAGTCACCAACATGTGAGATTCCCCGTGCCAGAGAGATCTTTGGAAGTTTCCATTATGTATTTGCTGTAATCTTTACTGCTAGTGGGTTTTACTGATGGATTTCTTTTTTGTGGACTAAAACGAAGGAATCAATATTTTTCCGTCCTCCTCTTATCTGTGATGTTTACGAAGAAAGCCTAGCCTTCATGGATGCCTCATTTCCACCCGGGGGGTGGGGAGCGGAGGGAAGCAAACCTCAAAAGATTCAGCTTTCATAGATAAGGTGGCATATAGAATGAAGGCAAATGGAAAGGTAACAGCTGTGGTAAGCAGGTACAGAATCTTCCAAAATAACTGTATCATTACAACATTGTTTAGGCGAGTTTTAATGATAAATTAATTACTCAGGTCAAACAACAATCCTCAGTCTCCTTTCCAAACTGGGCAGGATAGCACACGATATATTCAGCCCCAATACAGCCAAGGACAAAGAGAGACTACCACTGTAGTTACATGTCCCCAGCGTTTTCTTTGTGCTGCCGCTGCAGTTGTCCAACTGTGCCATCAACTGACCTAGAGAGCCAAAGTGGCAGAAAGCTAAGTGTTTTATGCAAATTCAGCCCCCTCAAACTGGCCTACTGTAAGATCAGCTGAACACCAGTGCAAGAGGACAGCTGGGAAACTCCCAAGGGAGGGATATGAAGGGAGACTACCTTTTCTAGCATGGGCTTGAAGTTACTATCTTTTTAAACAACACTTAAAGTAGCTTTGCTAATCTATGCAGATGCATCTTGGCTAGTGGCCTCATCTACAATTCAGACCTTTAATCATATTCCCAAATAATGCTGTAACTAAAGTCTAACTTTATGTTCTTGGAAAGAAAGTATAATTTCACTGCTCAGGAATTTTTATAGAGCTCAAGCGTATAAGGACCAGACGATAAACAGTATAACATAATCAATGGTTCTTAACCAGGGGCAACACATAGTCTTTTCCATAATTTCTGCGCACACACCTCTATCATTCCTGACCACGCGCAGTGCTCAGCAGAAGGTAAAGTAGATGGCACATCTCAGATGTGTGAGCTGCACAGATGTGAGGTCACCCTCATCATCCCATGACCGCCCCCACTCCACCTGCAACACTCTCCCCTTACCCACATCGGTATCCTTCACCTCACCAATCCATTTTTGTTTAGATTAGCACAAACAAGTAGAGAACCTAAAGCAGATGGTACTGGCACAGATTCAACAGCAACACTGACTGAAAAAGATGGAGATACAGGACTTCTCTGTTAACCCACCTAAACAGATTTGCATGGAGATGCATACCTGTTGACTGGCTGACCAGAAAGTGTATGTGCCAACTGCTTGGCCTGCTCATAGCTACAAGGTCATACTTCCAGCTGCTCAGATTCATTTGCAGCACCCCAGTGGTCAGGCTGGCTTCAAATGCCTTGTCTCTTTGATGCTGAAAACAGTTTCTGGGATTAAGATATGTATTTGCAGAGAGGATGCAGAAGAATTTTTCTGTCTACTGCTGATGCAAATAATTATTTAAGACTGGTTGTTCTTTGAATAAATATGATGTTTCTTTGAGTACTGGTCAGAGTATTAGTTTAATATACTGATTGTTTTTGTAAGACTGTTCATCAAAAGATATCCTGAAAAGAAATGTCTAACAGGATTCAAACTTTGTTTCTATAATACATTGCACATTTTCAAATCTGACAAATATTGTTTTCTGATCTGAGTATTTTTATACTTGATCTTTATGTTTGGATTTGTGCTTATATTGTTTCGAATCGAAAATTCCCCACTTCACCCTAGAACTTTCTCAAATTACTATTTCCAATAACTGACAAATCTATAATCTCTAAACTGAGCAGCAGAATGATGAAAAAAAGCTCTGTTTTGATGATTCTACTATCGTAGAAATTTCAGACTGTCCAGTCATGTGACTCCAAATAATAATTTGGAATATGATATGCAAGTGTACAAAAAGTGCGAAGTAATATTCTAACTTTTTCAGTTTGAAAGAAAGAAAAGAGCATGAATGATGGAACTCACTCTAAAAAAAAAAAGCAGCAATATCAAGTTTTGTCACTTGGTGGCAGCACACCAAAGAAAACCAAAATGCTTGAGCATGACCACAAAATTTATCAGCACATATTCCTTTACATCTCTCATACAAGTGCGAGAATTCCTGGAAGGCTCTAGTTACTTCATAAAATTTAAGACAGGCACCTAAATTTTTAAGACTACTGACTTCATATTCAAGTAGAAATAGAATCATAGAATCATAGAATCATTGAGGTTGGAAAAGACCTCTAAGATCATCGAATCCAACCGTCAACCCAACACCACCATGTCCACTAAACCATGTCCCTAAGTGCCTCATCTACTCGTCTTTTAAATACCTCCAGGGATGGGGACTCCACCACTTCCCTGGGCAGCCTGGTCCAATGTTTCACCACTCTTTCAGTAAAGAAATTTTTCCTTACATCCAATCTAAACCTCCCCTGGCGCAACTTGAGGCCATTTCCTCTTGTCCTATTGCTAGTTACTTGGGAGAAGAGACCGA
>NW_008796217.1:790201-792747 GCF_000699145.1 Aptenodytes forsteri
CACGCCCTGCCTGTGAACTGCCGCGCCACGCCCTTCTGACACGCCACGTCCTGTTCGCCGCGCTCCGGGTCGCTCGCGCTCCCTGGGGGCTGCTATTCTAAGTGAGGGGGTTTGACATTAAAGGCTCAAAATTAAAAGAGCTCTACTTCAGTCTTTCTGACTGACGTTTACAGGTTTCACCTACCTCCACCAAAATTGCCAAATGCATGCTAAATAGGATTCCTGAGAAGGTGCAAGCATGCACAAGCAAACAGAAGCAATACTTGAAAGCCTGGTGTCCCAACGGTGCTAACTGTTCATTCAAACAGAACTAAATAGGGGACTCTGATTCAGATGCACCATCAATTTGGATTTTACCTTCTCCCCATGCTGTCAGAAAAGGTATACCAACACACCAGAAAACTCATCACAGTAATTTAAACTCCTACCAGCATCTCTTCCATCACCTGAAACTGTTGCTAGTATCGCACATGAAAGGCAGCACCACATGCAGTAAATACCTACAGTCAGTGACAATGAACCAGAACTGACAGTCTTTACCCTTTTAAATAATTGACTTTAAGCAAAGGTTACATATCAGATTAAATAATTTAACAAACATCCAGAAAATGTTTGAAACTACTACTACTGAAGCGGGAAGGAGATGCAAGGAGAACACAAAGATCTGCTGGTTTCCTCCTCCTCTTACTAATGTTGTAGCAAGGGCTCATTTACCACATGGGTAACACAGGACAGCTATCTTTTCTCTCAAGCTGATCTTGTACACAGGCACGTACAAAGACATACAAACTATCATGTTTTATTTCTGTAACCACATGATTAAACAGCTTTATTTTGCACTATTTGTACTCTACATGCCAAACTTACCTATGGCTAAGAAAAAATTAGCCTATGCTATCACATCATTAACACACAAGTTGCAACGACAGTTCTTTTAGATTTATTTTCTATATATTAAATCTTGATTAGTATCATTTCAAGATTTTAGAACAGTCATTTCTTAATAATGATCCCATGCAAAAGCAACTAATAAAGTCTTTATAGTACTATTTTTTTTTGTACCATATGTAAGTTGATATTATTCAAATACTTGACTGGAATCTGGAACAAAGAATTTAAGTTCTTTGATTTTCCCAATCTGGAAAATCTGGAACAAATAATTTAAGTTTAAGAGAGCAAACTATTCTTATTCAAGCTTTAGGGAGATTGAGTCATCACTTTAAGCCAAACATTAGGAAATACACTCCACATGAATCACAGAAAAGCAACTTTGATATTTAAAAATATAGAATAAATTCAAGTAGAGAAGATAAGCTTTCCCTCCTTTCCCCCTACCTGACCAAATAGCTTATTGTTGTCTAGTATATATGCAGTCTGGTCTGGCCCTTCAATTTGATCAGCTTTATTACAACTACACTTTCATTGGGACACACATACACACACGAAATGACTTAGCCTGATCGAGCATAACAGCAAAAAGATAAAATGGAGACCAAGAGGGAGAGATGAAAGCAAACATAGAAAGCAAGAAGAGCGCAGCAGTTCGCCATCAGAGGGAGTACGAGACTTAAACAAAAGCGTTCAGCTTCCAGGTGAGAGCAGACATGCAGCTCTGGGGTGATTATAAACACCTACACAAGTTTAAGGGAGGGCTGGTCCTCCGAATTTCTGTTGATAAACAGCATATATGGGAAACAGCTGAAAGAAAACAAAGAAATTGTTGAAAAACAGAGCTACTATACAATTTTTATATATAGACAGACATGGCCATGGGACAATGAACAAAAACTTCCAAATTTTGCCCATGTAAATTAGTAACATTAAATAAAGGTTAGGAAAAAGGTGCTCCTTACTGCCTTCAAAAGGAAAAAAGGATACTGTATCACAGCACGGAGCTTGATCTTGGGTCTGAAGTGAAAAGGGTCAAGCTGAACAAATAAGGCATTTGACTATACACCAGCCTGTACTTTATCCCATGCTCTCACTTCCCCTTTGCTGCTGTTCAGTGCCAAGTGTGACTTCAACACACTGCACGCTTCTCAGCATTACCTGTGCTGAAGGTGTGGATAAAAGAGGGGAGAATCCTATTAAAAAAAGAAAGTAACAGCCTCCCCCCTGCCCCAAACCAAACACACAAGTTCCTAAGTCTCCTTTTCTATCCCTGCTGCTAAAGAGGGAAGAGAAGCCATTTTTCAGCATATTCAAGACCTACCAGATAAGGTCTAGTCCACACTGAAGCTCTATTAGGCTCAGCCTATTTGAGAAGGGAAAATGTTTGCTGATTTACTCATGTCTCAAGTTGCAGAATATACTAGCTTCCTAATACCCTAGGAAAAAATAGTTATCTATATTTCAGAGGTGCTGAGGAAGCAGCAGAGTAGGGTTACAGTACCTCAGGGTATTTTCTAGATCCAACTGGTAAAGCAATTTTCTTAGGTAATCTTCATTTTTCCTATTTAAAAGTGGCCTCAGCAAAGTCAGCATCTTTTAAAAATTCAGTCAATTGCATTTTACTTGGGGGGGGGGGGGGATAAAAACAAAAACAC
>NW_008796217.1:792823-797298 GCF_000699145.1 Aptenodytes forsteri
ATGGGGGGGGGGGGGGGGGAACAACACAACAACAAACCCCTGCATGCCCAATTTTAAAAGGAAGGTCAACTAAAATCTGATTGAATTACAGCAAAATAATTCTAGTTGGGGTGGGGGGAGGGAAACACTATCTTTTTCACAGGAATCAAAAGCTGGAGGCACATACTTGGTGTTAAGTACCTCGCCTGCTTAGGACAAGTGTAAATGAGTCATACCATCTGTACTCTCATTCAAAGGATAGTCTGGCAAGATAGCAGGGAGAACACAAAGCAATATGATGCTCTGCTCTTAATGTTATGGAAGCAGTTTAGTTGGGGAGTAGAGGAAGACTTATCAGTTAAAACAAGAACTACCTACAGTATCAGACACTGAATGCCTTATTCTCTGAATTTATAATTATTTGTAGAATTCTACCCAGTAATCTATAGCACTACAGAGATACCTACAGACTCAGGTATAAAGACACTGCAGAGGCTGATTAATGCTGTATTTCATGTGAATATATTTATCTCACAGAATAACGCAAAAGACAATCAAAGTAGAAAGTAAATAGATTTGAGAAAGAAGTCATTCCGGAACATCAATAATTCAGAGAGAAGCTATTTAAGATAACCATTTGTTACAAAGATAAGACAACATGCATTGACAAAGGAAAAAAACCCAACCAACAGAATCAACGCTGGCAAGCAGCCTTCTAAACCAAGTTGTGCTGAGCAAAGTAAAAGCAGTAACCACATCGGAAGAAACAAACAAAGACCTTGCAAAGACGCAGTGTGAGACTAGTCCCAACGAAGGGGGCGGAAGTCTCATCCAAAAAGATGACTCGTGGCAGTATCCGAGCAAAAGCAGACAAAGCCATCACCATCGTCCGGAGCAACGTGCCACAGAAGGGTGCCATTCCCCAACGCAGCTGTATGGGTGAGGGACCCGAATTCATGGAAGTGGTAACCAAGGTGTAAAGGCTGATCATGAAACAAATTACTAACACTGGAAAAATGTGCAAGGTTCGGGTTTCTTCGTTTTTCTTTTAAAAAGTCCTGGAAAGTTAAACTACATGGAAGGCTGAACTTACCAACATTATTTTTGTTGTAATAAAACCAATTTATTTTAAAATACAAAACTAAGCTTTACTTTGGGTCTCAGGATATGTAAGTCAACATATTTGGCGCCTAACACTCCATCTTTTACATCAGATGAGAGTTTGTAGTACTAAATGATGCTAAAGACCGTTTCAACATAGCACAAACACATAGCTTATTTATGATGGTTACATTTAAACTAGAGTACTTACAGGAAGGACACCAAGTTCTCCCAAAGATATTCCTGGATATCTCGGGGGCTGGAAGGGGGAGAATAGACATCCATCTGCTGTTCCAAAATCCTTGTGATAATTTGTTTATATTTATACCAAGCTTTGAGGAGCATTAAATGTACAATTAATTTAAAATGGTATCTCACTTTCTCCTTCTAGTTTTCACGCCTTCATCATTTAGTTACATAGGAAAATTGTTTACTATCTTAAAAAAAAAAAAAAAGAAAGAAATCTGATCCACTTATGCTGGTTTATTTACCTGACCCTGTAACTTTTTTGTCGGTTAAAATCAGGCATGTTATTTCAGAGCATTCTGTAGGTTATATTAATAGCACAATTCTCAGCAGGTTTAGCAGCAGCAGATATTCACAAGGATGTCTGCCCCCAGTAATCACAGTTCACAAGTAGGTACATTAACATAAAATCAATATCATTAATATAGATGTTCAGCTGTGAGCTGAGTTGATATGGGGGGAGGAGAGGACGTCAGTGGATAGGAGGATGCTATGCCATACCATTTCCTCAGGGACTACCTTTTTACCAAGGACTACCACTCGGAGGAGCTTCACAGGCAAATGAAGCAGCAATTCAAGCTGTTTCATTATGAATCAGCAGAACTATCAGAGATCATGGCAAAAGTATTATACAGTTTTTAAATAAAAGTAGATTCAAAAATAGATTTAAGAACACTTCTGCCGTTGAATCCTACTTAATGATTTGCTATTCAGAAAAAAGCTTTGAGCTTGAACAGTTACCTAGGATAAAGCAAGAGGTGAAATAATGAATCCGCAAGCCTGGAGAATTGTGAATCTATGAAGCATCCCAGATGACATAAGTGAAAACACATGTTGATCCTCTGATGTTCACACCACTATTAAACATGAAAAACGATCAAGGCAGAAGAGGAGTAAGATCCTCTAGAGATTCCAGAAACCTTTACCTACATGTTATTTCAGTGTGTGCACGTGTACCTCTTCAAACAGTAATTGCATAAACAAAAAGACATATCAATTTTAAAATTTCTTATGATATACCTGGGATTGACACAGCTTTAAAAAAAGCCCAAGCTACTACAGCTCAGATACCATTTTTACAGTCCTCAATTCCACTTTTACAATTCTTTTTGTTAAGTACTTCAGAAAGAATTTAAATTTAAAAATTTGGGAAGAAAGCAAAGCAAGCAGAAGATGAATTCAGATCTGACATAACATTAAGAGGACAGATAAAAAGGTAGACAATAGCATTGCTCCTTAAGATGAGGGAACAAATCTTTAAATACTATTTCACACATCTTTTAGCAAGGTAATTATCTGGATAAAAATAAGGTAGTGTGCTATGAGTCACAGCAGTTCATATATAAATCAACCCATCAAGAAAGTTCACAACCAGGACAGATTTTTTTAGAACCTACAGCTACTTTTCAAAAACACTGTACTTTAAGACCAGAAGAGAGTAATACTTTCCAATCTGTTCTGAACAGATGCTTGTCACATTCAAAGAAGAGATTACAATTCAAGAAGTGATGTTCATACACATTAAAATCAAAGAAGAAAGCACAGATTCAGAGCTATTTAAGTCCACTTTTGTCCATAGTAGGTTACCTCTCAAAGGTTACAGTTTGGCTTCACAGAAACTTCAGTGCTTGAAACACAAGGACTTAAGAGTTAAAACCCCTCAGATTATTACTATGGAACAGTGACTTTCTGGTACGTAGCTGTCACATATTTTAGAACATCCAGGGGAAAACAAGAGTTAAAAATGGGTATTGGGTAAAGAGAGGAAAGCATCACATACTTTAGGTATCTGCCAAGGAGCAAAGATTAGACTTGATCAATAGTATTTATAGGATAGCAGGGTGGCAGTTGCTGAGGGAATCTTGTACCAACACACCACCTTTAAGAATTTCTTTTTTAATTCATGGGTTTTAATAAACACAATTTATTTCCACGTGTTTGAATTCCAACATTTCCAGCCAACCTAATATGAGGGTAGGAAAAACAGGAAGAAGGGTTAGGAGCATTTTAGAAAATACTGCAAACTTACATTTCTGTCAGAAAGAATGATAAAACATAAAACCTATTTCAAACAAAAATATGCATTTGCAAAATGAAATTACATGATAGGAAACATTCAGCTCAAGCACTAACAAGAACAAATCATCATAGGTAAAAACCTCCTTGGAGTTGTTTCCCCCTCTCCAAAAGGAAAGCAATACATTTTAAAAGAGTATTTTTTGAGTAATTTTGGATGCACTTCTACTTTTGCTTTCAAAATGGCCTCACTGGATCTTTAATGAGGAAGTGTTACAACACATATGGAATAACAGTGCATGCAGTCATTTCTCTACTACCAGGGGCAGCAACCCCAGCAGCAGTTGTCTTCTTAAGCCAGGTAATAGACAGCCCCACCAGAGGGGATGTGATACTGGACCTGATGGTCACCAATGCAAGTGAGCTAACCGGTGACATCAAGATTGAAGGCAGCCTGGGCTGCAGTGATCATGCACTGGTGGAGTTCACAGTCCTGAGGGATATGGGTCAGGTGAAGAGCAAAGTCAGGACCCTGAATTTTAGGAAAGCAAACTTCCAGCTGTTCAAGGAGTTGGTCAATAGGACCCCCTGGGAAACTGCCCTCAGGGACGAGGGAGCAGAACAGAGCTGGCAGATCTTTAAGGACGCTTTCCATAGAGCTCTCAATCCCCAGGTATAAGAAATCAGGAAAGGAAGGCAAGAGACCAGCATAGCTGAGTCAAGACCTACTGGCTGAGTCAAGACCTGCTGGTCAAACTAAAGGGCAAGAAGGAAATGCACAGGCAGTGGAAGCAGGGACAGGTATCCTGGGAAGAGTACAGGGATGCTGCCCAGTTGTGTAGGGATGGGGTCAGGAAGGCCAAGGCACAGCTGGAACTGAACTTGGCAAGGGATGCAAAGAATAGTAAGAAGGGCTTCTACAGGTACGTCAGCCAGAAAAGGAAGGTCCAAGAAAATGTACCCCACCCCACCAATGAACACCACTAGCAAACTGGTAACAACAGACGAGGAGAAGGCTGAGGTACTCAACAATTTTTTTGCCTCAGTCTCCACTGGCAACCTCTCTTCCCACACCTCTTGAGTGGATGGACCGCAAGATGGGGACTGGGGGAGCAAAGTCCCTCCCACTGTAA
>NW_008796217.1:797945-799326 GCF_000699145.1 Aptenodytes forsteri
GGTGAGACCCCACCTGGAGTACTGCGTCCAGCTCTGGAGCCCTCAGCATAAGAAAGACACGGACCTGTTGGAGCGGGTCCAGAGGAGAGCCATGAAGATGATCAGAGGGATGGAACACCTCTCCTATGAGGAAAGGCTGAGAGAGTTGGGGTTGTTCAGCCTGGAGAAGAAAAGGCTCCAGGGAGACCTTATTGAGGCGTTTCACTACTTAAAGGGGGCTTACAAGAAAGATGGGAACAAACTTTTTAGCAGGGCCTGTTGCGACAGGACAAGGGGGAGTGGCTTTAAACTAAAGGGGGGCAGATTTACACTAGATAGAAGGAAGAAATTTTTTACGCTGAGGGTGGTGAAACACTGGCACAGGTTGCCCAGAGAGGTGGTGGATGCCCCATCCCTAGAAACATTCCAGGTCAGGTTGGATGAGGCTCTGAGCAACCTGATTTAGTGGAAGATGTCCCTGCCCACGGCAGGGGGGTTGGTCTAGATGACCTTTAAAGGTCTCTTCCAACCCAAACTATTCTATGATTATATGATTCTATTCTATGATTCTTAGACTATGTCTTCAAAAGGCCATTTAAAAAAAGAGGCAGAAAAACATAGCAAAATACATGGAATAAGCAACTCTTTGAATAGACTTAAGAGTCTGGAATTTCATATAAACATTTCCAGCACTGCTAATGCACATACTTTGTTGTTGTCTTAACAGCCTTGAGGCTATTGTTACAGGACAAAAACATAGCTTTAAGGTGGGACATGAGAAGAGTCAGAATCAACTATTTCACTTGGAACAGAGGTGTTAACTGTATCCATACAAGTTTTTGACACAGCTCAATGATCTATATAGTATTTCCCCAAAATGCAAGCTCTGTGAGAATTGGCCAGCAGACTCAGAGGCACATTTTCAGCATATGGATGTAGCAGCACCTCACCTTACAAGAAACCTAAATCAAGTCAATGACAGGTCAGATATCTAAGCAAAAAGCATGATTTGCATTTTCCAGTTCAGTGTGGTTCCATGGGAAATGCAGAGGATACTTCCACACACTTCAGGACTTTCTTCCTCCAGGGAAGAACACAGTTGTTTGGACAGGATGCACAATCCAACAGCCAAACATCTCCTTTACCTGCACCCTGCCAATTGCTTAAAGTTTAAGTCATGACTGTCACTTCCACATGAATGCAAGAGGAAAACTGGTGTTGTCACCTGCCATGCACAAACACCATAGCTGATTCCACTACATCAATACAGCCTGAAAAGGGAGAAAAGTCAGGTGCCTCTGACTGCCAGAAGCTGGTCATCTTCTCTATCTGGTCAGAGGACGGCCATGCATAAAAGCACAGTTTTTAAGTTCAGCAGGATGTGGTCATTACAAGAGGGGAA
>NW_008796217.1:799394-801400 GCF_000699145.1 Aptenodytes forsteri
TAGGAAAAAAAAAAAAAAAAAAAAAGGATTTTTGCGAGGCAAATCAAGGAGTAAAAAAGATTTTTTTTAAAAATATTATTACCTTTCACAGACAATGGAATACTGAAAGGGGTGTGAAAAAGACAGGTTAACTGTTACAGCTAAGCCCACCTGCACAGTGGACACAGACATTCCTGGGAAAATTAATCCCAACTAAATAATGCCATCAATCTAAAGCAGATCACTTAAACCAAACCAAGACCTTGCTCATTTATAGTTAAAAGTGGCCTTACATTGACTAAACAGAATTCACGTCCAAAGTACATTTGGTTACCCCCAAATACCTAGGTGCAGTGCTCTTAAAAATAAGTAAAACGAGTCACTCAACAGACAGGAACACAAGGAGGATTGTGCCACATGAAAATTTAATCTTTTTCGCTTCTTCAGGGGTGAGGAGGATAGGGGTCAGATGGGAAAAGGTTAGGAGAAGACAGCCTTCCGAACACGCAACCGAAGAGTGATGTGCACTAAACAGGGTGTGATCAAAAACCACCAAAATCAGAGACAAAAGAACCACCCTATAAAATGAATATTCCAGCGAACGTACCACATCTCTCCACAGCAGTGAAGCAGCACTGCAGCAATTTCTCTGCCCTCAGTCCTAGACTGCTTAAATCCCTCCACAGGGAGGAGACAAGCAAGCTACCACTAAATACTTGTGAAGAATACGCTGCCTCACCAGGCGTACCCCTCTTCAGAACAGACAGCTGATTGCTTTACTAATACTTTTTCAACTAATTTCTACTTGTGTTTAGATGAAGGGCAGACCCAGTCAAATCAAAGTGAATTATCCTGGTTTGTATTTTTGCTTTTTGGATGCATTTAAATAGCACGCGATAACCTTTACGATGCGTTAATTACTTCACTTTTATTACTTTTGCTATACTTTTTAATTTATGATTTTATCAGGGCATTTAATAAAAACAGAAAATAAAAAAGTATTTTAAGTAATTTTAATTACATGTGCCACTAAAAAGCTTTTTAAAAAGCTTCCAAAAATGTCTCGAGTTAAGCAGTCGTTGTATGAAGGAAATACTATGGACAGTTAGTGAGCTGAATCAATCACTCTGGATTGGTCACAAAGTCTGTCAAAATTTTAGGATTAGTACAATTCTGTCAGACTTCACTTCATAAGAGAAGCTTCTCTTTTCCCCAGCTTCTTCTGGTTTTCAACACTGAACAAACTGAGTAAGAGGAGTAATTGTAAAGAAAATACCATTTGTTCCAGAAGAGGCTACTGTTGTCTAACGCCACTTTCAAACAGTGAACTTTCACAAACTCGTTCCAAGTGCTTAGCTCATGACTTCCGTCCGTGAAGCAGTTCAAATTCAATCCTTTGGCAACAAATATATACTACTTAAGAATTACTTTTTTTAATTCTTTGAATGCAAGTAGATGCTATACTTAGATTTTAACAAGTTATATTCATATATTTCCCTAATGTAATTTTTAATTCAAAAATCTCTGTCCTGTTCTCTACATCCTCAAGCTGAACATTCCCTCAAAGTTCCCACACTCCACGCCAATAAACCACACTGAAAATAGATTAACCTTTTGTCTAGTCTTATCACTGAGAACCTTTGTGCAACGTAATACAAAAAGCACAACAAAGTACTCTGTATCTCTTATAAGATAGGGAACATTAAGTACAGAATAGCAAAAAAATTACCATAAATGTCATTTAATTTACAACGTTGAACCTGATTTTTTAACACTAATAACCACATAATACAGGTGTTCTCAAACCTTTGCATACTTTTAATAACTCTCATTTATTTCAGCATAGTAATCATAATCAGTAAGATTCTGCTATCCTCTCATATTCCCTCCTCTTATAAAGAAAATCTAGAATCAGATACTTAGGTAAGCTTTCTTAAATATCAAAATGCTTTTCTTATTAACACTTTGCAGAATACTTATTTATTAAATATTTGTCAGTTTGTTCCCCCCCCCCCCCCATCCCAGGT